>NC_088790.1:24448206-24751410 GCF_949628265.1 Cloeon dipterum
TACGCAATTTTGCCGGGACTTAAACGTTTATTAGATTTGTATTATCAACAAAATATTAACATATTCATGAAGCAGAAAAACTTTAACATTCTTTTTTCACGGTTTATCATCATCTGTGCCAGTTATTTCAAACTATTGCCAAACAATTGTTGGCATAGTTATTTCAAACTATGCCAACAATTTATTTTATACTGATGAAAAATCTATTTTGTAATTTTTATTCCGAAAAAATTAGTTCAACAAACATCTAAAGTTTGGAATTGAAATTTGCTGAATTTGGCCGTTCTTGGTGTTGATTCTTAGATTTTCGACCGCGTGGAATTAAATTTTAAAGTCATTATTGGATAAAACATTTTCATAAGGGCCAAACTATCACTTTAAATCATTTCTTGGATCACAGTCCGATTGTGAGCGGCGGCATTCTCTCCTTTGTGAGCTGTGCTTGATTTAATTGTTATATTTTAATGAAAATTTTCCCTGTGACCAAAATGGAGCTAGATGATCTGGTACTCAGCTCAGAAAGTTTTAAAATTTAACCTGAACTTTATGGGATAAATGAAATTTTTCCTGCCAGAGCGGCAAATTCAGAGACGTTTGTCCGAAAAAAATTACATATTAATCATCAACTCGTCTCGTCACAAAAAACTAGCTGCCAAATTCGATTTAGAGATTGGAGATTAATAAATCGAAAGCTCCGTCAAATCAAACATTTTCCCTGGTAATATTTTATCTCATACTTCTATGGAATAGAATGAGATATGAATGATTTCGCCAAAAGCTAAACGTCAAATCCCAAGAATTAACCTTGCAGAAGCACTAGAATCCTTGCAATTTTTTATTTTACCTTTTAGAGATAATGGCGGACCGTGGGTCTTCCTACACATCCAACAAGACAGACCAAAGCGCCGACGAGAAAGTGAGGCAGAGATTCTCCAGTGGCAACTACGTCGTCTCTATCCCTGGCATACTCAAATTCTTGATAATTGTACGTACAACCTCATATCAGCCATCACAAAAATAATATATAACAAATGAAATTTTATGATAATAGGTGTTGTTTCTGGTCAGTGGAATAATCTTCGTCAGCTCCAGTCGATGTCCGAACACGCCTGACTGGGACCGGATTTTGTTTCCAGTCGTCACCTTTACCATTACGTTCATCTGGCTCATGTTGTACGCTGCCTTTTTACTCGCTTTAGCCAAGAAGAACCTGAATGTCTGGGCTTCGGTGGTATACATAATAATCACTTATCAGTTTTATCATTAAAATTAAAAATTAATCCCCAGGACGTTGGACTTTCCGCATTGGCAGCGATTCTGGTCGTGGTGACGTGCATTTTGACCATTACCAATTGCTCAGGAGGACTAACCATCCATTTCGTTCCAGCAGTGAGTGATTTTATTAATATATTTTTAAACATTTAAAAAATATTTTAAAAATGTCCTGCTAGCCGATTGCGTTGGTCGGAGCGATCCTGCTCGCGGCAAACGCTGCGGCAACGTACATCATGTGGAAGTACCAAAAGGTGCCGGCACCAGAGAGACCGGAATTCATCAACCGAATGGCTCGGAGGTTCACAATCGAGGCATGATAAAATTTTGTCTGTCAAAACATAAAACTACTGGAAATTATTGTATATAAAAAATTTTAGTGACTTAAAAAATCGTTTGTATGATTTTTTTGTGGTACATGTTGAAATAAAATTTTGTATTTGTGCCCAAAATCTCGTTCCTCAGCGCCCTGATGGATTCCAAGGAGTCGAATCGAAAAATTTTAGAAAGGTCGCGACTCCAACGGCGCGCACGCCTTTCATATCGAACCGAAATAGAGCCCACCGGCGTCCGTTAAATGGCCAAACATGTGTATTTAATTATATCGATCGCTCCAGGGCTACTCTGACGCTAGGTTTCATATTTTTCTTGTTTTGATGGTCTTGTCTGAGACCAACAGCATACTACATTTGAAAAAATCGACCGATTGTGCAATTTTTTTCTCTCAATTCTCTTCAATTCAATTTTTTTAACACTCGTTAATCAACCTTTGACCTTCCGTATCTCACAAAATAAGAGTTACACTAGGGATGTAGACACATGATAAATATGGTGATTTTACAAAAATTCAAAAATTGCAAACGATATCAAATCTCTAGTGAAAACACCCACGAATTAAAATGGTTTGAAAACGTCTATAAAACCAAATTGAGAATTTAACTGGAAATTTAAACTGGTATATTGTAAGAGAAGCCATGACCAATCAAATAAATGCTGTAAATCGATAATCAGGTTACTTTAAGCGTCTTAAATTAGCAAGAATATATTTAAATTACACAGAAACGATAACGCTGTTCAGATTTTACGAACTGCTACGTCACAAACAAAAGCCTTAATTTGCGAAATCGGCGAAACCTTAAAAAATGTTTAAAACTGCAAGTCTTTTTTACAAATGTTGCAATTTGCTCTTTATTGAAGGGGGATGGAATTGAACACATGTTGAAGTACGTTTAAAAAAAACTGGATTCACAAATATAATAATCATTTACGTGTACAGTTCTCAAGTGGTTTCCAAAGTAGCATAAGTTTTACAATGGCTGGAAACTTGAATGACTGTTTTGAACTTTGAGAACACGCATACTATGGAATCATGGAAGTCCTCGGTACTCGTTTTTTGTTTTTTTTCTTCTCAACAATTGAGACGCAAGCAAATGCTCTTTGTAAAAGAAAATTTCATCGCGGCGTGCTGCCATGTCTGCTTGCCCAGAGAGGGTAGTTGAACTTAGAAAAAAGCAGACTAAACATTAATCTCAGTTGACTAATGGGAACAAAGAGTTTGTGTTTCTCGTTCACATTTGACATGTAGCGTCTGGATTACATACACATTAAAATACTCGATTCTAATCATAATTGTAACGTGGTTGTGATGCACATTAGATAATTAAATTGATAAATTTATACAGCTGAAAGGTAAAGCAAGCTATATATTTATATTTACTATACACATAAGAAAATCACCTACGCAATAAATATTTTGTTTGCAGAAACCTATTGGTGAAGGGCAAGAGAGGTTTGTCGCGTAAACAATGACTATTCATCCTTTTGCGCCTCGAAATTATTTATAGCTGTTCGAAACACAATAATTAAATTTAACTTAAAACGCGCGATCAGCGATTAGCAGGTAATGATTCGTGGCTTAGCACTGTTCCAGCACTAAAAATCATCAAAATATTGGATATGTGTTCATACGTTAAGGAAAAAATAATTTAAAAATGCATTATCACAAACGGTGAATTGTTTGGAGAGACCTTTCTGTACAAAATGCAAGTCAATAACTTCGACAGCAGACCAAAGTTGTTCAAAAACTCAATCAGTAAACTGGTAAAGCATAAAATAATTCAATCTTAATTCAAGTGAGGGAATAAATGGATTGAATCAAGTCTCGCAAGATGGAAGTAACGTCAACGGGGGGATTGGGTCCCATTCTTGGAATCAATTCGCAAATTGTAGTAAGTTACGTGTTAAGTTCAGTCACATTGCGCAGCTGCTGAGTTCTTCCGGGATCAAGTCAAGACAGAATCTGAAATGTTAATTATGAAGCTTAAATTAAAATTTGTGCAGTAAAACCTTGGAAAATTGAGTGAATTTTTCTAATATTTGAAATTACATTAATTATTTATGTTCCTGTAACAAAATTTCGAAAGTAATCATACCTTGCTCGGCTTAGCATCTAAATCGGTTGGCTTTTTGGGTGGAACGACGGGTTTGTTCGGCGGCACCGGTGGCGGCGTCCCGCGAACCACGGGAGCCAGCTTTTTGGCTACGGGACTAACGGCGGGCGCGGCCCCACTGTTTGGCGCCACCGGCATCAAGTTGCTCACAGGAGATAACTTTGGACTAGTTGGCATGGTCTGCACACAAAGAAAAACGCAACAAATTAGACACAACTGGCAGAACTAATTTTTTTTTAAATTTAATTTACCAACAAATATTAAGCTTTTTTATAAGCTCACTTCATCACATTTACAATAGAGGAAGTTACATATTTAGTCATTCATAATAATTCAATAATTTAAAAACTGACTGAATTGATGAGGAACTCCCATTTTAGGATGAGAAATTTGACTGACCTGGTTAGATTGAGTGGCTTCAGCTGGAGTTGGTCGCAGAGTTTGACCAGGAGAGACAGATCTAGCAATCCCTGTAGCTGGAAGAAAAACATTTTGTACAATCGACAAGCTGCAAGACAAGGAAAATGCCATACTTGGTGCGCAAACAGGAACACTGGAAACTGTGGCTGTCGGCTGAACAACTTTAGAAACAACACTGCTGGTCATGCCTGGAAATTAAATTCAAATTAATTGTACCTGGGATTTTAAAACGATTTTCCTCAAATAAATTATGACTAAAATGGTCTGATTTATTTAAATTATCAATTTACATTTTAGCAGGAAAAATTAAAATATGCATTTATAAGCCACTCTCACTTTCAAGAGTGGCTTAAAATTACAAAAATTGCAAAGATCAAACGTCTTTAATTACCAGCAGCAGTTAAATTGGCAGGTTTGGGAACGAGTTGCGGCGCGACCGCAGATCTGGGCCGCATGGTGGCCGATGGGCCTGTGGCTCCGTCCATCATTTTCCGCTTCAAGGCTTCCAATTCTACCTCAGCCTCTCGAGCTCTGTAGAAAACCAAATTCAAGATCAACGGTAATGTGAATGGACAAAAAACGAACCGCTTCTCCTCCTTGGCAAGGGCCGCCCTGAGCTGCTGCCGCTCCGTGTCGAATTCGGCGAGGTGCTTTTCGAGTTCAGCCTCCATTTGAAGAGCCTTTTTGCTCTCCTCCTCCAGCCCCTCGGCCATCGAGTCGACCCTTCCCTTCTCTTCGCTTAGAATCTGAGCCAAGTCTTCTGATCTCTTTCTCTCCTCGATGTATTTCATGATAGCCTTTTTCCTGTCCTCCAGCAAAATCAAAACGATTTGCTTCTGCTTCTCCCTCTCCTCCTCCGCCTGGTCCATCGCCTTTTTCAACTCCTTCTCCAACTTTTTCTTTGCCAGTCGCTCCACATCGAGTTCCTGAAATTGGCACAACGTTGAATATTGAAATTCAATAGCACGTTATTTTATTTGAAGGGAAAATAAAAAGGAAAGCAATTTTTAAGCGATTCATATCTCCTGATTAGACTGTTTTCCGGAAAATTGGGGTGAAATCTAGAGAAATGGGTTATTTGAAGTTCACAAAAATTATTTCTAAAAATGATAGGAAATTATTTAACTTTGTGCCAAAAAGATACCCATTTAAAAAGCCTGCAAGATTCATGTTTGAACCAATTTTTTAGAATTTTTCAAATTTGAGTTACTGTTTTGTTTATTTTATTTTAGTATGGGGAAAAATGTCCAACGTATTGATCGATTTTGACCTGCTGAACATCCTGGGAATCACCCATAAGGCCATTAACACAGGCAAAAATTAAACCCTGGCGTCAGGGCAGCCCTCAAATGATCAAATCACAAAGTGTGGCCACTTTACTGACGCCTGACAGGCTCTGTATTGGTTCAGTAAGCACGTTCTGCACAGTTGCAAGCTCAGAAAAAATACAATCCTACACATTAGAGCGTATTCAAGAAAAGTTTTTCTGTTCCTGTCCTGACCTGTTCCGGAAAAAATTTCCTGTCCTGTCCTGTTCCTGTTCCAAATTTGGATTTCCGGTCCTGTCCTGTACCTGTTTTTCCCGTGTTTTTTTTTCTTAAATTTAAATTCTATTTAACAAATTGATGTTATTTAATTTTTATACCTATTTTTTGTTTGCTTTTAATTATTTGAAACTTCCATTTTGACAGAATTTCAAAGTTTTTGAATTATGTCTGTTGATATATAATTCCTAATTCATCCAATTCCCATTATGAACTAAACGGAAAAAATACTATGCGCACCCGCACAGAACATAATATCCAAGAAAGGATTTCAAAAAATTCTTAAAATGAAAAAAATTGCAGAAAATAGCGAAAAATGCTATTTTTTATATACAGTATACAGTAGATTGTTTTGGTAACATGCTTGTTGATTCGAACACCACTAACTATAATTAAAGAGTTGTGCTTTTTAAAAAAAAAAAATAGAGCAAAATTGTGGATAATTTTTAGGCTAAATGCTTAGTTACATGAAAGAAAGTAAGCGTTGTAAAGCAGTATCAAAATGAATTGTTATGCTGTCTTTAAATGAGATATATTTGATATAAAAGATCAAGAATGGAATTGTTTTGAAGCAGAATTCCTGTCTTGTCCTGTTCCTGAAAAATATTTTCCTGTCCTGCCAGAATTCCGGAAAAAAGCAGGAATTCTTGTTTCCTGTTTCCATTTCCTGTATTGGAATACGCTCTACTACACATCCCCTATCAGAAGCAAATAATTCAATCAAGAAAACTTTTGGTTTGACTTTGAAGAGAAAGGAAATTTCATGCTCGGATAAATTCCAAAACTACTTTTTCTAACCCCGAAACTGCACGGCATGCAGGTTACCTGCTTCAATCGAGTTCTGTCCTTTTCCAGGCCGTAAGTGATATCATCCCCTTGTGCAGTGTCGTGCTCATGCTTACACTTTTCCTCTTCCAACTCCTGCACCACCTAGTATAGAATATTGTCAACAAAGGAACAACCACAGACCCCCGAATGGCTCAACTACAGAGGCAAGAGGAAACGCCAATAAGGGTGCACAATTGAACTACTCTCAAACCTTTTGGTGCCTGACTTCAGCGTCCTTGAGGATGCTGGTCATGTGCAGCTGCATCTTGCGGTTCTGCCGGATGAGGTTCTCGATGGAGGCGACCTGCCGGTCGGCCAGCCCGCGGATCTGCGTTTCGTCTACCCTTGAGTCCTTGACCTGCGTGCTGTCCCTCTGCAGGGCGTCCATCGGCTCCGACTGCGCCGGTGCGGTTCGGTAGCGGTTCTGCACCAGCATTTGCTTCACCTTTTCCGACTGCGAGCACAAAATTAGTTAAAAATCGGCGGAGGGAATTTATTGGAGGCATACCTTCAAGACCGCTATTGCTACGTCCCTGGCCTGCAGCTCCCCTTCCAGGTGGCTGAGGAGCTTCAGCAAGTCCGTGCTGCTCAAATCCATCTTTGGATTCCGCTGAAAGCCAAAAAGGAAATCAATAATGTGACAGGTTGGCAAAAACCGGCTTTTGGCAGAGGGGAAAAGTGGTCAGTTCGTATTTAAATTGACTGACACGAGAGAATAATTCTCGAAAAGAGGTAAGAATCGTCCGTTTGTGTGGATAAACAAGCATCGCAAATTAGTAAACACAAAGTCCAAAGCTGTCAAAGGTGCGGAGAGCATTCAGCGCAGGTAAACAGTCACCTTCAGGGTGCTGCTGGACAGCTTCTCTTGCTCCTGGGTCTGCATGATATCATCAAGCCGTGAGGATTCTGCATGAAAAACGTCGCTTGCTGAGCATATTGGCTGAATTTCAGCACAATTATTCAAGACAAGTCAACACTTCCTCAGACACCGCCATGTTTCGCAGCGCAGCAGCCTGCGCGCCGAGATCCTCAATTTTTTAGTCCAGGTTCGGCGGAGTCTTTCATTTGGCCAATAGATGACACTGGCGACGGCCGACGCCGCACTCACTGAGAGTTGATGCACATGCACAGTGGTATTTTTCCATAGCACCATAGATTTAATCATGCCAGATAGATGTCTCTGGGTGTCTTTTGCTACCCTCGTGCCTCGTGTTTCTTAAACACAGGCAATAACCAATCACAATCACGGTTGAGACTCGAGGGCTCGAAAAATCTGGCTCTGGCTGAATTCACAATTCACCCAAGTGATACGCTTTCGAATTCGGGCCCGGCGTGTAAATGAACGTGCTGCTTTCGTGACATCAATCCAGTGTCTTTTTTGCTATTTTGTAAGTGTGTATCTATGTAGGAGAATTTCATATGATGAGGTGAAATTTGAAGTTAGAAAACCAATAATTTGATGTCAACAAGTGTATTCACTCGTGAGAATTTATTCTAGAATTTGTTTGGAGTAAAATATCAACAAAAAATGATAAGACAAAAGGCACAGCATCCTGGTTCATTTCGGTCATATCCTGTATAACTCGTCTCTGATTAGGGAATCCACAATCCAAACTTATTGGCATTTTTATCGAGTTTGTGTGTGTATGAAACTGGAGGTTTTTGGTCCTGGGGTTATGGGAGTGGTGAGGGTAATTTAGGGTGTTTTCTTGGGCTCTCTGACAGCTCTACAATTTCTGATATTAATCCACAAGTTACCGCTGGGATTTTTCAAATTCATTCATGGACTTAATACAAATAGTTCATCATTTGCATTTAAATAATATTTTTAAGGTCATCTTTAAATATTTATAATTCAATGGTGTTGTTACAGTTAGTGCCAAAATATTCTTTTGCCGTATCTCCACATCCGCTATGTCACAGCAGACCTACAAACTCACCGAACAGCTAGAAAATGGTTTTTATAGAATACTTGCGATTAGGGGCAATGGTAGATTGGTTGTCATTGTGTTTGCGCCGAGCGGAAAAAGATTTAGGTAAGTAGCACGATTATTGCAATTATACATATTAATCAGTCGTCGTAACTAATATTAAAAATTATGTTAGTTCTCGGGAGAAACTACGCAGTTACCTGAAGTACTACAAAGGTGCCGGAATCGACCCTGACATTGCCTTTGCAAGACCATTAAAATCTGATGTCATCTCAAGTTCACAGAAGGGCTCTGAAGGCAGCACTCAAGGTTATCTCTCTCAATTTTTCGTCGAAAGAGAATTTAATTTCGCATTTAATATCAGGTCCTAAAACAAACGGCAGCACTGAAAAAAGCGCACCCGTCTCTGAGAGGCCCTCTGATCAGTCACAACCAGCCAAGACCAAAGTGACTAAAAATAAGAGAACCAAGTCTGATGATTCAAGCCAAGCCCCTTTGGACAATAAGGACACTTCTCAAAATTTGTCCAAAAGTAAGTTTAGTAGGGGCTTAAAGGGGATCTACAGTGAAAACTAATTTTTACCTGGCCCTAAAATATTTCACAAAAGTTGGGTGAAAGCTAAAATTGATATCATGCAATGAATTCCATCCACTAACATTTTTGGAGATTTAAGAGCCTGTTGAAATGCAGTAATGGTTCTGGGAATGCCACATTGATATGATTCTTCACAATCCTTGGCTGCATTCGTCTTTGAATTTTTATCTGTTCGCTTTGCAGGTCAAACAGAGACAGCTGTCACTAATATGTTACCTCCCAAGAATCCAAAAATGGTTAAAGCAGAAATGAAAGCTGACTCGGAAAAGGAAAACTCAAGGCAGAAACGAGGTAATTCTGCACATTTTTTTGTTTCATTTCGCCTTCAATTCGACATTTTCTGAAGCTGGTTGCCTCTACTTTAGATTTTGTAAATCTCTGTAAAGTTGTTTCAGTTTCAGGTGCTTTTAAATTTATTATAAATATCAAATATTTAATTTTCGACCTGATATTGTAAACAATTATTTATAAGTGATTATCCATTCTTTAGTAGAGTCCTTATATTCTGAGTTGCGTGGATTAGCGGACCGACGCGAGTGGATTCAGTAATTTTGACACAGAGTCGCTAACAAAAACTCATTTAACATAGAAAAAGATAAAAGATGTGTCCAATCTGCGCAGGGCAAATGCTCTGCTAATGGTCCGCTGATCCGCATGACTCTGAATATAAGGACTACATAATATATTCTTTAAGGGGTCTCCGTGGTTGGTTTTTGAGCTGTATAAACCTTAAACAAAATTATTGGCGTTCTTGGTGTCATTGCCAATTTTTCCCCCATCAGAACCTTGAATCTGATTGTGAGGCCAGTTTCGGATTATCTCAAAATTTAAAGATTCTTTACTCTGGCTTAGAAAATTTGCTAGAAAAGTCATTCAATAAAAAATCTTGTTTTCAGTGCTGAGGACCAAAGCATCGAATCCCAACGTCAACAAGGACCCAGAAGATTCCAAGCATGTGTCACCCTCTAAGAAGGCAAAAATAGAACCGCCTGCAGGCCTCAAGAATGGAAAGCCAGGAACAGGCCCCAAGCAGCCCAAAGACCCGAAAAACTTTTTCATTGAGGTAGAGGCGCCGCTTAAGTCGCCCTACAAATTAATTTATGAAGATTTGGCGTTGGAGCCGTGGAAGGTGATTGTAGGCTCGTTCTTAATGAATCGGACCATCGCTATCAAAGGCTGCTGCTTGGTGCAGTTATTCTTCGAAGAGTTCCCTTCCCTGGACAAGCTGATGAATAAGAAGACCCTCACACAATTTTTTACTGTGAGCGCGTAAAATTTAAACTCATTTTAAATGAACTAGAGGTGGTGGAAATTGTGAATTAAATCAAATATAAATATAAAGCGAAATATTTTTAACGTGGAAAATTAAAGCTGCAGGTCAAAATTGCTGTTTGAAGGTTTGGTTACTTCCTGATAAAAAAAAAACAGCAATCAAGTGTGTAACCTGTTTTGATAATCCCCCTTTTTACAGGGAACCAAAGTGATCCCCTGCATGGAGGATACCATTGAGGAAATACTTGAAATTAGTCTGCGCCTGAAGGAGGGCGTGCAATCTCTAGATGAAATCCCCCACATTGATCGTTACACCTACGAGGTGTTTCAAGTCTTTTGTGCTGGCCAGTGGGCGCAATTTGAGCCCAGTAGCTTGGACTTGCTCACCTACGTGAAGTGGAGGAGGCTGCAACCAGTCGGTGGAGACTGAGACTGTCTCGTCATGTTTCTACCTCGTTGTTTATTGTTGTATATTCATACATTACTTTCAGAAAAAGACTATAATTAAATTACATGAACAAATGCATTAAATGATTCTGCTTGTCATTTTATGCCTTTATTTTTTTAAAGTTGAAGCACAAAAAATAAATTAATTATGAGATCTCATTACATAAAATCAGGCTGAAGTTTTTTATTTTTATCTTGCCATTTCTACAATGAAACGGGATGTTTTTGGTTAATTAAAAAGCAATAATTTTTAAAAGGGAAAAAATTCAGGACATGGACTGGACTTTTTTGGAAATCTTGGCTCTTGTCCAATGGTAGAGCCGATTAATCTTCCTCTCAGGCTGCTCTTGAAACCCACACACTGATGCAGCATCCAACTGCTCGTTGCTCATCTTCAAGACGTCGCAGATGCCAACTTTATGTCCCCTCCTGGCGATGTCGATTGGCGTGTCGAGCAGGTCGTTTCTCAGCTCTACCGAGGCGCCGTGCCTTTTCAGCAGGGCGGCGCAGTAGATGTGCAGATATTTATCAGGGCCCTCGTCGGCTAGGATGTGCAGGGGCGTGTTGCCGGCCAAACAGCGCGCGTTGACGTCGCTGCCCGCCCTGATCAGCATCTCGATGACGCTGAATTTGGGCGAGAACTTGCAGGCAAAGTGGAGGGGCGTCTTGCCGAAGAAGTCGCGGCTGCTCGCGTCCATCTCCCTCTCAACCAGCAGCAGGTTGAGCAGCTCCAGGATGTCCCTGAGTTATTTTAAGGTATAAAATGCGAGACATAAATTTAATTTCAATAAATACATTATTTTTTAAAATACCATTCATTAAGTCCAGCCCGTTATGGCTCGAATTATTAAGGCATTCTTAGGAGTGTCAAGGCAATGGGAGACATTTGAGCAGTTTGGGGATCTAATACTGGCTGCCCAATGGCAAAAGCAGGTGGTTAGTTTAGTGACTCGAAATGCTCAAATAGCTCAACGGGCTGGGAGGCGCACCGGCGCCGACTCGCCACTTGCTGGTTTTCGCACCTTTCCAGTGGCTTTAGGAACAAATAAAAAACCTTGGTGCGGGGCGAAAAGATGGCCTTATTGGGCCCAAGCTCCTCTGCGGCCACTCGGATCACTTGTTCCATGTTATCCGCTCAGCGGTGCTATTGGGACTTGGGACCCGGTGGAGTGCTGAGCAGAGGTTCAAAAAAAATATAGAAAGCTGTATCGGGCCACTCAAACCATTGGGAGACATTAAAAATCTTAGAAAAGCTAAATTTTTTGTGTCGCAGTGTTAATAACTGGAAAAACTGACAATTTGTAATTAATTTTGAGAATTTCATTATATCTTTTATCGTTATATTATATTAATCATGGTTACATTAAAGTTTTAGGAACAGCCTATATTGCTGGCTTGAATATTAAATTTATTTGGTGATATAGAAATGAATTTAAAAAAACGCAAATATATAATACATAAACCCAGAATTAAATATTTTTATTCAAAGAGAATTAGCACTTAAATTTTAAAATATAATAAACATAAAATCTGAAATTTTACTCTCTCAAATAGTCAGCAAAAATAAAAACATGTCAGTTAATTAGGCTAAATTGCATGGAAAGACTTTTTGGAAAAAACCCTTTGAAGTCAAAATTATTCATGACCAAATTTCCAAAGTGCCAACTTAAACAAAATATTTTTACACGCTAAAAAACTAACCTTTTCTCGCTCTTGCAAGCTGCGGCCACGGCGATGTGCACCACGCTGCGGCCGTAGGTGGTCCGCTCGCCCAGGTCCTGCTGCATGCTGTCCGCCAGGAAGACCACCGCCTCTTTGTTGAGGAATTTGGCCGCCAGGTGCACCGGTTTATATCCGTACTTGTTGCTCGCGTGCAGAAGCTCCGGATTTGTTGACAGGATCGTCTTGAAGATGTGAGTGTGGCCTTTTTCCAACGCGATGCTGAGCAAATTCAGCTGCTCGTCCACGAAGAAAAGGTCGTGCGAGTTGTTCCGCAGGAAGAGCTCCGTGCAACTTTCGTGCCCATTCTCCACGGCTCTGCGGACCACTTCTCGGATGGGCATTTTGTCCGACGAACGCAGCACGCACGAGGTGTCCTCGCAGTCTTCCTGGTGCACCCTACGGATCGCCGCGGGAAGGGTCGTCGAGAGGAATTTGCAGTGTGAGTTTACTTGTTTCATTGCTTGGCTCTCGCTCAGGAAGTAGGAAAAATATTCACCTGGAAATTTCAAATGTGAGGAAAAATTTCATTTTCGCATCATTGAAATAAATTATGATGTTGAGGTTTTCTGCGCGATTATTTTTTCCAGTATTTTGCCTGATATCGATTTGTTTTAATGCGATATCCCTTTAAGGTTAACTCATGTATTGCAGGTTTTTTTTATAATATTAGTTTATAAAAGGTTTTTACAACTTCTCTGAAAATATAAACACAAAAATAATTAAGAATTTCTTATAAAATTGTTTTCACTCAATTTTTTAGTCATGAAGTCTCAACAAAATTTTAATTTTTAAGTTAGAGCAGCTTATTCAATTAAATAAATTAAGAATTTAAGCTAAATTACTTTTTAAGTACTTTTTAGTTGAAATTGTGAAATATTTTACTATCAAATTTCCTATTTAAAAACCGTGTTGATGTTTATACGTCACTTAATGCAAAATTCCGCAATATTCTAAAAAATTTGACTGCTTTAAAGTGGATAAAACAACAATTTAAAATGTTCTAAATCGATATCATTAAATCTTCTGAAACACCCGTGACTCTATAAATTAGAAAAACACCTACCCCATCCAACCTCTTGATAATTATCCTCTTTGATGAGCTCCAAGAAAACGGCTCCAAACTGCATCTCGTCTAATTTCCTGATGAACTCCCTTTTCCGCGCCTCCGAATTCTTAATGGTCGGCATTGCGCCATGGTCCAGCAGCGTTTTCAGAATCCGCCGCTCTCCGTCTTCCAGGATTCCTACCTTCCCCTCTTTTAGAGCGCCGGCCGACTCGAAAAAGGCACTGATAAAAGCCAGAAGTGGAGACACTTTGATGCTCGTCGGGTGCACACTCGCTCCGGCGTCCAACAGCATTGAGACCATTTTCTCGTGGCGGAGGAGGACGGCGATGTGCAGGGGCGTGAAATGGTACATTCGGCCTAAAATGTTTCGGTTGTCGGCGATTTCAAGCGAGTAGATGTAATCTTGGTCGCCGTCGGCAGGCGACATGCAGATGTTCGAAAACTCAGAGGAGTCGATTGCGTTTTTGTTTGGCAACCTTTGCCAAAACGCGGAAAATGCGTTCGTTAAATTGTACTTTGCTATGTCGTGAAAAACAAAATATCTATCGTGCTCGGTGCAAAAGTCACATGCTTCTTGCAAGTATTTTCGCTTTCTTAGAAGGTAATTAGTAAATTTCAGCCTGTTTTGCGCGATGGACTCGATTAAAATCGGCACCTCGATGTGGACAAACGGCCTGTGGCTGATGCTGTGTCTGGTGGTGCGGAAAACTGATTTCTTTTCTGCTAGAAAATCGAACAGATCGTTCAAATTATGCTCCATAATGCGATTTTGTATTTCAATTCTGGCAGTTTGGTTATTTTCCAAAAAATTCAGAAGACTATTTTCCGTTTTCTTTGACTCGGTCTGAATCATGTCATTTAAATAGCACCACGTGCTTGGCGACATTTTTGCTAAAAGCAATTTAATTAAATACGCATGGAAAGGGTTCAAATCTCCTGGAATTTTTTTCAAACCGTTTGCAAGCCACTTTAGCAAATGCGAACTCTGCCACTCGTGGTTGTGAAAGCCTAAAGCGATTTTGACCGAGTTAGCGATCAGGAATTCAGCCATTGTGCGGTGGAAAAACTCATTATTTCCGTCCAGCAGGCCGAGATTTTTAATCCTGGTTAATTCATGTGCGTCTTCGATCCGCGACTCCAGCTCTTGGATAGACTTGCAAAAAGAATCAGTTCCGGCGTATACCTGGCGCAGAGCGTAGAAAGTGAGCAAGTTGAAATTGTAACTTAGCCTCATTTCGGTTATGTCCGAGTTTGAAACGGTCCTGCAGTCGACGCCGACCTTTTCGAAGTAGTAAATGGCGAATTTCATGTCTAGGAACTTGTCTATCAGCTGGTACGGCTTAAAGAGTTTTGCCTCAGTGTTGTGGGCGCCCATTTCGACTAAAAGACGCAGGGTGAGCGGCACGCCAAGGGTGTCGGCGCCGAAGTTGCTCGACACCAGATCCAGTCTGGACATGTACTTTCTCGTGATTTCCTGAGAAATTTCTTCCCTTTTGGCCGCCAGTAACTGTTCAAGGTACAGTTTTTGCTGCTCTCTGGTGAACAAGCCGAGATCGTAGAGTTCGTAGTTGAGCAAAATGCCAGAATTTTCGATTTGACGCAGGGCCTCTTTTCTGGAGGTCAGCCAAACTTGCATCACCGCTATGTGCCTGACGAAATATTGTATCATCATTTGACAGTTTCTTCTCGAGTTCGGGCTGACCTCGTCGAAGCCGTCAAAAAGGAAAATCACCCGCCAATACGTGGCCATTGCGAAATCGAGCAGTTGCGCGTCAAACTCGTCCATTTCGTGGTAAGACTTGATTATTTCGATTTCCCTCCCGGCGATTTTGCTGCTGTCATCAAGCAGGCGGTTTAGTTTCCGCAAACTGATCATGAAGACGAAAATGTCTGTTTGGAAGTTTTTTATTTGGTGCCGGAAGTTTGAAAGGCAGGCGGTTTTCCCCATGCCAGGATTCGCTGCGATTATGCGCAGAATGGTCGTCCGAATGTTGAGCGACATGTCAAAAATTGTTCCCGCTTTGTTGACTGGCGGTGCGTGGATGTAGAAATTATTCGCCAGGGTAGAACTTTCCCAGGTTTGAGGCAGGAAGGTGCCTGTTTCCAGCTTCTGGCCCAGTTTGAATAAATTTACGTTGCTCAAGAAATTCGAGAATTCTGTCAACCTGACTTTGTATTTTTCCTTTTGCAGGCCGACGCAGAAGTTCTGGAGTTCGTTTTTGCTGTGCTCGCTTAAATCTCGAAAGTTAAAATCTTCCTTGTCTGTGTCTTCCTCGTCTAAACTATCTTCAGGGCTGGTTTGAATGAAAACGAATTTTAATCGTTTTTCAAACTTCTCCGTAAGCAAACTGGAGGCAGGAGTAACTTTTTCCTCGTTGCTCTTCACGACCACAATCAAAAGCAGATAAGAGAGCAAGCAGCTATTTTTAAAATGCTCACTGTTCACAAACATCCTCTCGAATGTGGCTCTGTCCGGAAACACGATCCCCATCGAATTCGGCCTTTTATTCATCCAAGTGTTGCGGATCAAAAATGCCAACAGTTTCTTATCAAAATCCGATCCGTTTTGCAAATTAATAATTTCCTTCAGTTTGCCCCACGATTTCTTCACGAGGCTCAAAGAGTTGAGATAAAGGTCGCTCAGTATTGGACAAGAAAATTGGGCCCCGAGCTCTTTCAACAGGGAAAAAGAAATACGCGAAATTGCCTCGATTTGATTCTCCAGAAAATCCTGATTTTTTTCTCTTTGGGCCAATCTTCTAATTTTCATCACGAACGCGTCTCTCTCCTCGGCACTTATTTCAGACGGGAATTTGATCATTTTGAAATGCGTGCCGTGAATGTGGAATCTCGGAATCGCCTCCTCGGCCAAGATAGAAACCCCAAGTTTAGCTGCAAAATTAACAAGCTGCAGGAAACTCATTTCCTTTTGCGTGAAGCAGTAATCGGGCCACATCCTGAAGCTGAAATCGGCGAAGGCGGTCGTGCGGGAGGCGTCGAACTTCCACAATCCCCCAGCCACCTTGCGCATCAGGCCCAGGGTGCTCGAGGTGTGGGCCCAGTTGAAGATTCTCAGAGACACCTCCTGCTTGCTCTCGAACAGCTTGATGAACACCGCGATCGGGTGCTTGTCCACGCCTTTGATGACCAGCGTCCGCTGCTTGCCCATTCCCTTCAGAGCCTTGTCCACGCAGATCAGCGTGCCGAAGTGAATCGCGATGGTGTTCACGATGTTCGGGCCCATCACGAAATTGGTCACGTCCAAATAGGTGACGGCCCTCTCCATCCCGACATGCAGAGGATTCGTCTTCAGCATGGTGCGGATGACGTCGAAACTGCCCGGAGACTCGAACGTCTCGACGTGCGGATGCGTTTCGTCGAAATCCTCCTCGCGCCTCGGCACGAAAACGTCTCCGTCCAGTCTGAGGAATTTTACCGAGGCCGCGGTCACCTGGGCCAAGACGCCGCCCATCGAGTGGCCAGTTATGACCAGCTGGTAGCCACCCTGAACGGCCAAGGCACGCACGGCGTCGGCAAAAGTGCACGCCTCCTGCAGCTGGTAGCCCGTGTTGCCCTGAAAGTAAAATAATAATTTATTCTTGTTAAAATTTAATTTATTTCACTGTTCAGTGGATCACCAATAAAAAAAACAACAACTGGAAATCCAGAATTGGATTTTGTAACCTTTCTACGATTTAAAAATAAAATGAAAAATAATTGGAATTTATAATTAGAAGAAATTTGTCCTGGTGTCTGACAATTTGGTTGATTTTCACGCCACAAATTGGCCCATTTTGACTGAAAATGCCATGTTAGCCATTATTTTGGCAAGGTGTCCATAATTTAATGCAAAAAGTACGTACAGCTACATTGACGCTATTTTATTTTATTTTCCCAAAACAATTTATATACTTTAATTAAATAATTTATCATGATTTTAAGAAGTACGTGATAAAAATGTCTTTAAATCGACTAAAATCAAGTCTAATTCGTTTGAAACTATGGGCATGGCCGTCTTTTAGATCAAAGAAAGGTAAAAAATTACATCGCCCGGAAAATTAAAAAAATCACTATTTAAAAAAATTAAATTATTACTTTTTATTACAGAAGAGCGTTAAAATGTTCAAAACAGTTCTATAAATTCTTGAGGAATACGTTCTTCCAGCAAAAATATCGTACGGAAATACCTGGAAGAGGATGCGATAGTCGGAGATAAGATTGCCAAACGACGTTTTCACCGTGCCGCGGTGCACCAGAACGATTTGCTTCATATTGAAATTGAGCAGGGCCACCCCGCGGTAGGCGTAGCGTCCGTTGCACGCTGCCAGCAACTTCCACTCGCTCAGGTTGTGTTCAGACAGGTACTCGATGATTTCTTCTTTCTTCGGGCGGTACACCAGACTGCTAAAATGGGCCAAGGTGAGGGTGCTCGGAAAGGATTCCACACTTTGTGAAGGAGAATAATTGCTGCTGCTGCTGCTGTTGCCTAGCTCCCAGTTTGAAAACTCGTAGTGTGGCTCAACTCTGCTTAATTTCTCGATCAGTCTGATCTGAAGAGGACATTTTTGAGTTTATTTTTATAAATAGAGCTGGTAATTTTTTTGGAGCAAAATGATTGGTTTTTTTTCTGTTGCTTTTGCTAGGAAAAATTATATAATTTTTTTGCTAACAAATAACAGATTAAATTAAAGAAGTATTTTGTTTCCAAAAGAATAAATTCATTAAATGCAAAAAAAACATTTCCCACTAAAAATGCACAGTTATTTGATGGTTCCAGGACGATTGGGAGCTCAGAAAAAATGTTATCGTCTGAAAATCAAAGCCCTAACTTGTAAATAAAATGGTTGCATACCTCTGTTTGGCCTTCCATTCAAATTACATCATGTCACGCAACTCATGCTTTTCTTTAAATCCATATTGATTTGTGTTTCAAACTTTAAGAGCTGTTGTTTTCCACTGCAAGATGAGAACTGGTGTGTAACATCCTTTTTTGTTACTTGGCAAGCGCTTTTAACTGACCACAAAGGAGCTGCTTTTTCACTGGAGGAAACATGCTTCCGCGCTTTTATAATTTAAAAAGTGTTAATCTAAAAACAGCCAACACTTTATTTTATTTTACTTTCTATGTTTTCAAATATGTCAAATTCTCCTATTTTGAATATTTTAACTTCTACGACTTAAGCCTTCCCATTTTTTAATTTAAAAATATTTTGTATTCCCGTTCCAAGATTATACTAATGGTTTGCTTGTAAAAACGATTTTAAATGATGAAGTAGACGGCATTAAATAAGTCAAAACCAACTAAAAATGAAGATTCATCCACGACGCAAACTTCCGCCGTGCCCCATCGATGAGGGACGCCTGCGAAAAGAAAAGGCACGCGTCACGCACTGCGTTGATGACCGACCGGTTGCATATACCTAAATCGTACGCTCGCACTAGCAGCGTGTACAGACTGCAGAGACGGTTCTTGTGCGGTTCAACGAGCAAATTCTATTTTCTCGGTCCTCTATTTCTCGTCGAGGAATTACTTCAATTTTTTTTAATTTAATAATACTTATAATCTTTACACATTGAATTTTTTGTATTATATTATGTTCCTTTTTAACTGCTTTTAATTGGGAGTAATTATTGTACAATCTATATTTAATAATGAAAAATTATTTTTATGAAAAAAATAAAGCGTGCAAGTCCTAACAATAAGTACCTAATTGATCTAAACTAAGAATTTATTTACATCGGGTAGTTTTTGGAATCTTTTAACAAGTCAAGAATTTTCGTAAGAACCTCAAAAATGGATGGATCGTTACACAAATTTCTTTGTCATTTTTCAATTCACTTTTGTTATTCTAAAACAAAAATTTCCATTTCCAATCGTTTTGTGAGGTTGAGCCTAGAATTATTCTTAACACTTCATTTAATCAAACACAAAGCGTGTCAATTTTGAATTATTTTATTTGTATAAATAATCTATTCACAACCGTTTTGATGTATACTGTGAAAAATTATGTTAAAACAAGAATTCATCAAAACCCTATAACATTGTTGACAAATATCTTGTGAGCTGCTGCTGCGGTATAGATTTTAAAAATCATGTCACATATAAAAGAGTTGCGCGGCTTGAAAATTGGTCCGGTTATGTATATAATGTGTATGAGTGGAAGGAAGCAGCGTTAAACTATTAAAAGTGAGTGATATTATTTATCCGATTGATGCTACGACAACGGCGAAGCGCTCTCGGCCCTAATGCTGGGAATGCCGACATCATTGTAGGCTATTGTGAAGATGCTCTTCTTGTTGGTGAGGTAGGCTAGGCGCTTGCTCCTCTCCTCCCCCATCGCTATTCCCGAGTCCAGGTCGTCTTCCCACGGCGCCCTGGTCGAATTGATCAGGGGTACCAAAGTTACGTCTGTCTGTATTGAAGACTCTACCGCTTCTTTCAGTGCGCTGACGTCGGCCTGCTGTTGCTCCGTCTCGCCACTCTCCTCCTCCGTCCCGTCGGCCCCGTGCACCAATTCGGCCACGGTCGCGTCATCGACCTCGACTCGTTGCTGCAAGTTTTTTTGGTTCTTAACCGCTGTGTTGCTGCTATTGTTTTTTTCCACCCTGGTCAGGGAGGTCTTTGTGTGCTTGGATTTTATCTCGTCCCTCGCCGTTCTTGAGTTTTGTTCGCCTGAAATCACAAGATTCGACCGTCTATCTAAGTTATGCTAGGCTAACATTTAGTCTACACACTAGGGTGATTTTTCCTGAATGTTATTAATTTGTTTAAATATTATGCCGGCATTTATTTAATCTGATTGCATTAAAAAAAACAATGCCATAATCTCCTTACCATAATATTGTTTTCTACGATTTTTTTCCACTCTCCTAAAACATTTTTGCATAAATTAAAATGCGGAAGTAAGGAAATTTTGTATTGGTGTGAAATCAGATGAAAGTGGAATATTTTAAATAATAAAATGCAGAATAGTTTTGGGACTTTAAGGCTGTCCAATTTTTTTCTGTGCGTCTCGTATTTATTTAGGCATGACACAATTTTTAGAACTGAAAGCCGCACTCGAAAAATCACTTAAATAATTTTTTTGTTAATCCTCAACAAACACTGTCTACAAATATCTACCCAATTTTTAATTTTTCTAAAAAGCAGTTTAACGGAAAATGTATATAAATTTAATTACCAGATAAATATCTATAAAAATGCTAAATTCGATACCAGATGAAAATTTATTTTGGTAAAAAGGCTCAGGAAAAAGGTTATTTCATCACGTACCTCGTTTGTTTGCCTGCGGCGGACTGGGGCTCTTGCTGGGCCCGCGCCGCGCCGTAGTTTTCTTGCTGGACGGCGAGGGACTGTGCTGTCTGCTGCTCTCCTTGCTCCTCCTGGACGTGCCCGGACTGCTAGGCTGCAGGGAATTCCTGGACTTGACCTCCTCGGCCCGGTTGGCGCCCCTCCTAACTGGGGCGGCCGGAGGAGGACTCTCTTTATTGTTTCTCGTGCTGCTGCTTTCCTGCTCTACGGCTGCTTTGCCGGTCGTTTTCTCTTGCTTCCTCACGTCTGAGCCGGCTTCTTTTTTCCCGCCGGCTGCTGCTGGTGCTGCTGTTGTTCTGCCGGGCTTCTTTTCTTGGGCAGCTTTGCCGCCGGCCTTGGACTGCTGTCGCGCGTCCCGGAGCTCCGGAGGCTTTTTAAGGACGGTTTTGCGGATCCCTTCACGCTCATCCACCTTCCAAGGTGCTTTTTTGACTGAATCAGCTCTTGAGCCATTTCTGGAAACAGAGACGAATTGACTTCGCTAGAAAGACAGCAATTTCGATTGACCGCAGCCGGATATTTTTTTTCAGACAGGTTCCAGATTAAATGCGGCCGGAAGTGGCAAACGGGAATAGAACTTTGATGAAATTACTATGTATGAGGATTTAAATTTTTTATTAGGAAACATAGCACTTTTTAATCAAAAAATTATTATTCCTTTTTATAGTTCATTAATTAGCTCTTTAAAACTGCCATAATTTCTTGGAAATAAGTGATCACAAACTTTACAATATTGGAATCTCCTCGGCGAGACAAATGGAATTATGTACAATTTTAATTAACTTTCCTTAGAGTGCGTGATTTTATTAAAATTTTCGATCAATTTTTTAAAATGGCTCTCTTGGAATTTGATTCCAGAATATGTAAAAATTTTTCATCCAAAACTACCTAATACTTCCACAAAGCAATAAAAAACGGTTTTAAAACCAATGAAAATTGTTTGCTTCGCGCAAGGATATATATTTCCTAGTTTATAAACCTTAGAAATAATTTACAGTCCTATGGAAATGTTCACAATAAAATCAAAATATAATATTTAAAATAAAGAATAATTATTATGCATTATTTAAAATGCTTTAACAATAACAATTTTTCTCTTTAAAAGCACCTGAATTAATTTTGTGTCTAGTAACACACCTTAAGTAAACTTCATCAAATTCAAAAATATCCCGAGCCAACACCGGAACAACCTAATCTGGAACCTATCTTTGACTTTACTCACCTAACGAAGTCATCATCCTCTCCATCGGTCACGCTCGGACTGGCAAACGTCACCTTGCTGCCCTTTTCCAGGCCCGAGTTGGACACGCTCTTCTTCTTACTCAGGTTGCTCTGGCGCTCCTGCTGCCTGGGCAGCGACTGGCTGCGTCGCCGGTTCTTGGCCGACTGCCGCCGCAGCAGCGTCGTCTTGGTGTCGGCGGTGTGGTATTCGCCCTCGACATCCTCCTCTTCGTCCACTTCCTCGTTGTCCTGCCTGCCGATCATCAGCAGTTCGTCCTCGTCGTCCGTCTCCAGCACCCGAATGCTCTGGTCCTCCATGAACCTCTTCATCAGCATCTCCTTGCCCATTTGTCTGGTTAAACTGTCTTCGTCGTCGTCTTGTTGAGAGAAGAGTCTTAAAACTTCGGCATTGCCCGCTTTGGTGTAGTGCTGCTCGCGTAATTCCTGAAAATGACAAACAAAATTAGGTCACTTTCGATTGGAAATAATTTTTATCTACGCAATATTTTATTTTCTAATTTTAAAATAATGAAAAATGTCTATGATTAATGTTTTTAGATTTTTCCTATTTATTTAGAAAACTTTCAGTAAAATGAAACTTAACTAATACAGAGTTTTAAATTTATTTTCTCGATATAATAAATTATTTTATGCTTAAAGATCCGCTGAAAAAACATTTTCGTATGTTCCAATCGATACCTGAGGGTTGAAATAGGTGGGTAAATAATTATTTCGATCAAAAAATGATTTGTGACGTGCGAGCAAATGCGCAAAGCGAAACGCACGTTGCTTTGGCGCGCGCAACGTATGAACCTTTTGGTCGCTACTGCGCAGGCGTCCTCCCTCTGACGTCACAGCAGCTCTCTCATCTGCCAATGCTAAGCAAGTATCATGGCTGTGACGTCAGCGGGGTGACGCTTGCGCAGTAGCAACCAAAGGGTTCAAGCGTTTCTAGCGCCAAAATAACGTGCGTTTCGTTTTGCGCCTCTGCTCGCACGGCACAAAAATTAGAAAATTTTGTACTACACCTATTTCGACCCTCTGGAATCGAATGGAACATACAAAAATGTGGTTTCTTCGAATTGAAATTTTGTTTAATAAATTTTTTTCTCACCCTTTCATCGTCAGGGAGGGTGAGCACTTCGACCACACCGGTATTGGAAGAAGGAATAATTCTGCGGGCAATGTCGGAGCCTCTCTCCATCTCGTGACGCCTCACTGAGGAGTCCTCGTCGGCCTCTTCGAACAAAACCTCCGAGTTGTAATTGCCCTTTCTGTGAAACATTTGAGGCCTCTCGAGCTCGAGGACCATCGGAGTGTCCGTGTGGATCGCGGACCCCTCGTCGTATACCTTCATGTCCTGGTTCTGCAGCTCGCGAGTGAAAATTACGCTTGGCCTCTCGTGCTGCCGAGGCACTTTCTCGCTTCTCGTCGAATACGAGTCTTGGATTTGCGGCTTTGGGTCCAGAGTCAACACGTTGCGGCGGTTGAACTGCACGTAGCGGTCGCGGCCGTCCGCGCTCCACGCTTCCCGCCTGATAACTACGGAGGAAATAATTATGAATCTTAGCCTACAAATTCAACTAGCTATGAATTAGGCAAAATATTCCGTTTTCCTTTATATTTCATTAATTGATCAAACTCAAATCACTTGGAGTAAACGTATATATGGTTCAATAAAATATATTATTTGTAAGGTTGGCAGTATATTTATACTAATTTTTAATTCAAAAGTAAAATAAATATAGGCAATTTTTAAAACATATATTTGATGAAATCATTTTTAAATTATTAAAATAACATTAATATACTTAAAACCATTAATGCCTTTAAAAATGTGTAAAATAATAAATTAATGTCCAAAAAGTGTACATTTGCAGAATATAATATTAAAAAATTTAATAAAATTTTTAGCAACTATTTTTTACACTCATTTCATATAACATATGTTTCTGAACCTATAAAACAAAATGAAGTCTTGTAATTTATCCAACTACAATTTAAATACGTCTCTGACCATTTAGAAAGAACTGATATACATAAAAATACGAGACAGTCTTAAAACTCCAATTTTTCTATCCCAAAGGGAAAAATTGACCAAACATGTCTAAAAAAAACTGGGAATTAGATGATTTTCTGATACATGAAAAACTCCTAGACTGGGAAACAAACTACATAATTCAACAATTTTAAAAAATTCGAAAATTTGTTCACATTGGAATGTCTTTACAGTAGAGCGTATTCAAGAAAGGTTTTTCTGTTCCTGTCCTGACCTGTTCCGGGAAAAAAATTTCCTGTCCTGTCCTGTTCCTGTTCCAAAATTGGATTTCCGGTCCTGTCCTGTTCCTGTTTTTTTCCTATTTTTTTTTTCTTTAATTTAATTCAAATTTACAAAATGGTCTTCTAATTCTTCCATATTAATATTTATACCTGTTTTTTGTTTGCTTTTAATTATTTGAGACTTCCATTTGACAGATTTTCTAAGTGTTTAAATTTTGATAGAGAATATAATTTCTAATTCATCTAATTCCCCTTTATGAACAAAACGGAAAAAATAATATGCACCCCGCACAGAATTTAGTATCCAACAAAAAGTATTTCAAATAGTGCTTAAAATGAAAAAGAATTGCAGAAAACCCCTAAAAAATGTTAATTTTTGATACAGTTGATTGTTTCCGTAAAACGCTTGTTTTTTCGAACACCACTGACTATAATTAAAGAGTTGTGCATTTTAATTCAAGCTTTAGAGCAAAATTGTAAACATCGTCATAATTGTTAGGTTTTTTTGGAAAATATTTATAGTTCATGAAAGAAAGTAAACATTGTAAGGCAGTATCAAAATGAAAAGTAATGCTGTCTATAAATGAGGTATATTTGATATAAAATAGACCAAGAATGGAATTGTTTTGAAACAAAATTCTTGTCTTGTCCTGTTCCTGAAAAATATTTTCCTGTCCTGCCGGAATTCCAGGAAAAAGCAGGAATTCTTGTTTCCTGTTTCAGTTTCCTGTCTTGGAATACGCTCTACTTTACAGCTTTTAAAAAATAAGTACAATATTTTTAATGAATTTATATTTTCTTACCGAATTTGTCACCGTCGTTGTTGTCCGTTCGCTCGAGAACAAGACGAACCTCCTCCGCTTGCCTTGGTGGTGGAGGAGGAGGCGGAGGAGTCTCTTTTCTGAATTAAAAAATGATTAAGATGAATGAGTAAATATTTTTTATTGCGAACCTTTGGATGTACAGCGGGCAACCGGCAAACAGGAAGCAGATAATGAGGGCCACCAGCGCCACCAGCAGCGCCAGGGTGAAAAACACCATGAACCAGAAAAGGGCACTCGTGTCTGCTCTGTATTCGGTCTGAAGAAAAAATGAAAAGTGGAAATTTCAAATTAATTTTAGAGTTGTTTTAAGCAGAAGTTTTTGAGTCAAATTATTTTTCCATTTTGTAAGAAAAATTTAAATTGATCACAGAGAAAATACAAGGTGTTTAAAATAAGGAAAACAATTTCTGAAGTTTAAACTAATAGAATTGTAATTTATGGCCCAAAAATAACTGTTTTGATGAGCTTGTGAAAAATTTGGACGGTTAAGATATGATTAATTTAATTGTTTTAAAATCTACAAATTCTGATCCTTCAACTGCATAAAAATACTTTTTAATGTTAGGTTTAACAGTCATTTTTTAGATTTTTTACTCTATATCCACTTCAGTTTGATTCTAATATTGTTAATATTCTTTTAAATTGAATCATTATTTTTCTCTTTACTTTTTGGCCATTAAACAAATGATCAAACATAAATAAGTTTATTTTCATTTAACTTGCTAGGTTATATAAGACGAACATTCAATAAAATCATTAATGCTGGACCCTTTTGAAAATAAAAATACTCACTATAACTTCCTTCACGACAGTCTGGTTCGTCATCAGTCGCTGCTGAATCTCAGCGACGTCCACCATCGCAGGCTCTCCTGAGTATGATATATCAGCCACCACGACACTCCTAAAAATGCCCTCATTATTAACACTCTAACCAAATTTTAAAAAAATTCGATAATTGAACATTAATAAATAGAACTTTCCATATTTTTTTAGTCTCTTTCGTTGGCAAAATTCTCAAAAGCGTTTTTCCGACATTTTTTTCTTTCGAGCTAAAAGTCCAGTGGTTTTTCGCTAACTCTACTAGTTATATGCAAAAATTTAATTTAATCTCCACTCACTTATCAGTGTGGCTGGCGCCAGGGGCGAGGTCTGCCGCGGCCATCGTCTCCCCAGGCTTGAACGGACGGACCTCTTTGATGTGCACTTTGCCTCCGGTCAGCTGCGTGAGCAGCTTCTCGGTCGCCCTCAGGTCGGACAGCACTCTGGTCGGCGAGTTTGGCACGATGAAGACGACCGAGCCCTTGGGCGACGCGTCCACGATGCTCGGGTGGACGCGCACCTCCGCCGTGCCCCAGCGATGAGGGACGCCTGCGAAAAGAATCGGCACGCGTCACGCACGGCATTGATGACCGACCGGTTGCATATATACCTAAATCGTACGCTCGCACTAGCAGCGTGTACAGAGACGGTTCTTGCGGCTTGAGCAAATTTTCTCGGTCCTCTCGGCGAGGAATTACTTTCAACTCACCTGAAAGATAATTATTTGAGTGACAGTACAATTTCGTAATTATAAAATCAAATTATATTTTACAAAAGAATAATAATAAATAAAATAAAAATTTCATGATCAGAACACGATGGGCGTCACCATTAAGGTCAGATCAGGTCAGAAGTTAAATCCTGGTGGCCGATCTTATGAAATCCCATAATACAAAGCCCATCAGGCGTGATTTTCGTGGACTCGCCCTTTTATTAAATTTCCTTTGAAATTGAGTCTAAAACCAACCAAATTTTGTTGAAATTCCCCAAATAGCTATTTTAACTCAAAATATTACACAAAATATAAGCCCTATGTAGAAAAAAATTTAAAATGTAACCATCCAGTATTTCCGAGTGTCAATAGTTCAAATCAGATTTAAAGTGGAATGATACTGAGCAACAAATGAAAATTATTTAAATTGTAGGATGCCTTAAACAATTGACTGATAAACAATTTGTTCAAAAATTTGCAATAATAAAAAAATGACCTTCCTACAATAAAAATTCAAATTTTGCCAATTTTCTCCAAAAATTTACAGTGCTTGAACATATTTTCTTGGCATATTCCGATTCGAGATCTGTCCAACGGTGTCTGCCACTTATTGGGGAAACTCTTGGTTTTGAAATAAAATCGGATTTCAAGTAAGGAGACAGCCATTACCATTTGAAAAGCACGCTAACTTTCCAGCCAATTTTCTCAAAAAATTACAGCGCTCCTTAGGTCAATTTAGGCTTTAACTGAGTCCTAAGGGACGAGTTTATGCAATGGCAACAAGCGTTTTCCAGGCTTTTCCAGTATCATTCCTCTTTAAATCAAAGAAATTCAAGGAAAAACAAATAAAACAATATTTAAATATATTAATTTCTCTAACCTGTGATTGGATCAAGGAAGAATTTATTGGCGAAATTGCCACTGATGATCTCATAGCGCACGGCATTGTTGGGCGACTCCGCGTCCGCGTCCGTGGCCTGAAATTTCCGTTTATTGAGCTTATTTTCACTGAAGAGAGCTCAGTTCGTTGCGAGACACACCTTCAAAAATACTCTGGTCGAGAAATTGTTGTTGTTCGGGGACAGGTACAGATCGTAATTCGAATACTCGAAGCTAGGCGAGTGGTCGTTCACGTCTATCAAGGTAATTATTAGGGGGACGGTCGATGCTCGACCGCCTCCACCCTCGTCCCTCGCCTCCACATAGAATTTGAACTCTGCAAAAATAAATTAGGCATATTAATTTAATAATTTAATTGACTAGAGTTTGTAAAAATAACATTATTATGTTTTTTATTAAATCTTTACATTAATTAAATTTTTATTTTTATTAGAAATATATTTTATAAAGGAGAGATAAGCTGATTCCAAACGTTGAACATTTTATTTCTTTTCTAAGTGTCGTCAGTGAAATTTCCGCGAGTTTTTTTCTATTTGAAACGATAAATAAATACTCGACATCTATTTAAAAAATATGAATGAAGGCGTGGGAAAATTTACCTTTCCTGAGATTTCTAGATAAATTCCTGATGAAATTATCAATTTACCGGTTTTGCAGGAAGAAATTTGTTTTCAAAGGCTTAAAAATCCGTGCTTCGTGCTTATTTGTATACAACATAAAAAATCGATAATTTATTTTGCACGTCCCTAACAATATTAAAACTGGTTTGAATCAGATATCAATTTTTATTGTGATTAAATATAAAAAATTAGCTTGACTTTGATAGCTGATCTTTTTAAGGTTAGAAAGCAAAACATTCTAAATTAAAGAGCTTTCTATTGGTCCAACAGATAAAAATTTGGCTGTTTGACCTTGTTGAAGTCATTGTGATAAGGACTTATTTTCGCTCTCACTCAGCACTGACACTCGGAAGAGGAGCGTGTTAAAAATGAAATTCTTAGCGATTGCGTGCTTTTTCACGGTTCTGGCCGGGGTGGCGTTTTCCCTCACCCTCCCAGCACCAAAGAAGAAAATCGGTATTTATTTCTAGAATTCATTTTCGTATATATGCTCATTTGAATTGCGACTTTTTTCAGAAATATAAGTTAAAATCATTTATTTTGAGCCTCTTATTCGAATTATTAGAAAAATCTGTTTATTTTGCATCGCGGATCTATCGCAAATATTAATTTGCCTTCTATTACGAGAATTTTTCCAGATATATTTAAGGAAAAACGTAATTTTTTACGGATATATGTTTGTCAAGTACTGGTCATGCAAGTAGAATTAAAATAATCCAAAATTTTTAAACATAGAAGAGGGGTTGAAGAATTTTTCGTTTCCTCAGCAAATTTTTTAGAGTTTTTACTTTTAAATTAGTTGAAAAACCCACAGCCTAGCTTAAATACTTATTGCGATTTATGACTAGAATTCAAAAATGGACAAAGCTACGCAAACTGCGGCCGAGTTCCTGCCGCTTGTGAGAGGAGCGGCAAGGATGCCGTTCGTGGTTGCCATCCGTGGCACGCGAAAGTGACTCGCAGCGGCCGCAAATCAACCTGCGATGGCACTCTGATCTCCAAACGAGCAATCATTACAAGTAAAGTTTTTATATAATAATTTTAAAACCTCTTTAACAAGTGTTAATTTTAACAATAACAAATAACAGGGGCACAATGTCTTTTCAACGTGCTGGATTTGTTCAGCCCGTCGGACATCCAAGTGACCTTGGGTGCTTTCAACATTTCTGATCCGAACGAGAGCACGAGACAGACAGTCAGAGTAAAAAGCTAGATTTTTATTTCATTTTAGAAAGGGAAATGGTAAATATATTTTTAAAAATGATTGTTTCTAAATTCTCTATTGTGTTCATTAAATGTTTGAGAAATTGTCTTGCTAATCAAACGGTGAACACTGTCTCCCTAATGTAAAAATACGATTTATTTCAAATTTAGTAAAATATTCATCAAAATTTGCACACCGTTTGATAAATCGCGACGAGAGGAATTGAAATCAAGCAAAAAAGATCTGTATAATTCTAAGAAATCAATTATTTCTTAGCTCCACAATTCCTATTTAGCGTGTAAAAAATTAATTTACAATTTTCAGGCCAAGGCTTTGATCCCGCATCCCAATCGCGAAGATTTCTGCATAATCTGCTTTGAAAATGACATCGGAATAATAATTCTGGAGGAAAACGCTCTGACGCTGAACGAACACGTTTCTCCCATCTGCTTATGGGACGCAGAATTTAACCCTCGCACTTTCGCCAACACTGTCGGAGAGGTATTATATTCCTTAACTAAATAAATTTTACTCAAACATAAATAAAATTCCGCACTCACAAGGCGGCTGCTTGGGATCCGAAAGGCAAATTGGTGAGGAACGCTCTGGAAGTGGTTGCCTACGATGGACAGTGCTACCAAAAATACAATAATGCAGTCAAGCCGCTGACTAGCTTCTGCTTTCAACACGTCCGCAGTAAAGGATTCTATTAAATTGTAAAATTAAAATTAAAAATTAATTCCAGCAACTGACACGGCTTGCACCATTGAGACTGGGGCCGGATTCGTGGTCAAAAAGGACGGACGCAGTTATTTGAGAGGACTCCTCGATATATTCGAAAACGAACCGCTCATTGTCAAAGGAAAAGATCGGGGATTTTGCTCCAGCGTCGTGAAAAACTACATAGCTGAGGACCTGGCGGACTACATGGACTGGATCATCAATAATGTGCCAGATGTGTCTCGAAAATAATTTTTTGTTGAATTAAGGGGCTAAAATTTTATTTTCAAGTATATATTACATAAAAAAATAAATAAATGTCTCGTGTTGGAACTAGAGAATATACATTATTTTATGAATTTGCAAATTAATCTCATTTAAATAATGTTTTTCAATGTTAAAAATAATTTAGTAAACAACTGGTCTCTATACTACATGTATATTTCCATGAATTGATATTGAAACTAGAATCTGAACAAAATTATAAATAAAATAATTGGAATACAACTTAGTTGAATTGTCAGAAAAAAATGTATCCTTGCGAGTAAGATTATTAAAGGTTGAATTTGCAAAATCAAAAAATGGAAAAAAAACTCATAATGTATATTTATTTCAAATTATTAAAATAACTCTAATACAAATAAAAAACTAGATTGTCTCTTTATTCAAGCTTTTAAAGTGTAATGATACTGGGAAACAATTGAAAATTATTTAAATTGTTAAACAATTGACCGATAAAAAATTTGTTCAACAATTTGCAATAATAAAAAATGACCTTCCTACAATAAAAATTCAAATTTTGCCAATTTTCTCCCAAATTTACAGTGCTTGAACATATTTTCTTGGCATATTCCGATTCCTCTCGTTGAGATCTGTTCAACGGTGTATGCCATTTATTGGGAAACTCTTGATTTTGAAATTAAATCGGATTTCAAGTAAGGAGACAGCCATTGCCATTTGAAAAGCACGGTAACTTTCCAGCCAATTTTCTCAAAAAAATTACAGCGCTTCTTAGGTCAATTAAGGCTTTAACTGAATCCTTAGGGGCGAGGTTATGCATTGGCAACAAGCATTTTCCAGGCTTTTCCAGTATCATTCCTCTTTAATCTTTGTAAAGTTAACAAATGAGCGCAAATCTTGCAATAAAACCACGCTTTAAGACGTCTGAACTGACTCGACCCGTCTAATTTGTCCACAAGCATGATTTTCTATCTTAAAAAAATAATTAGCCTATTAATTGTGTATGGGAAATTTACTCTTTTGACGGGACAGTGATTACATTTTTCCCTGGCAACATTTTTCCATACAAAAAATGGAACTTTTAGTAAATAACGCACATTTACTAATTTTCATTAATATTTTAGTGAAAAAAAATACCTTCTATAAAAACATTAGCCCTTTTGTTATTTACAACTAAAGATAAAAATTCAAACTCAACCCACCTGGTGCGACTTCGCGGTCAAATCTGTGGTTGTTGGCGGCGATGGACACCTGTCCGGTGTAGGGGTCGAGACTGAGCGAGTCGTTCATCATTCCGAGGATGCGAGTGTACCTGACCTCGCCGTAGACGCCGGTGTCCACGTCCTCGGCGTGCACCTGCGCTACGGGCGTTCCCGCCGTCGCGTTTTCCTGCATGGTCGCCACGTACGTCTGCTGGCTGAACTGGGGCGCGTTGTCGTTCATGTCGCTGATCATGACGGTCACCGAGGCCGTCGCTGACAGGGCGCCGTTGCCCGGCTGGTTCACCTCTTTTGCTAAAATCTAAAAATATGTATTAAATAATACAGTTGGATTATTTTTATTCATGTAATTTATTTTCTTGCAAGTTAAATTTGTTAAAGGACGGCGATTGAAAATTATTTGAATTGTTGGATGCAGTAAACAATTTGTTCTACAATTTTCAATAGTTAAAAAAGGACTTTGATTTTTGATTAATTTTCTCCTAAATTTACAGCGCTTGACCAACTTTTCTAGGCAGATTTCGATTTCTCTCGTCGAGATCTATTCAACAGCGTATGAAAACTTTCAGGGGAACTCTTTTTGTTGCGAAATAAAATAAGATTTCAAGTAAGGAGACGGTCCTCTCCATTTGAAAAGTATGCTAACTTTGCAGCCACTTTTCCCAAAAATTTAAAACGCTAATTAAGTCAATTTTGGCTTCAAATGAATCCTAAGGGATTTGTTCATGCATTGACATCAAGGACTTTGCAGTCATTTATCCTCTTTAAATTGAATTTCTTGCACATCTTACCTTAAAACTAAGCATCTGGTATTTTTCATAGTCCAGCATGGCGTTGTTTTTCACCCTCACGATAAAATTGGCGCTGCCCTCGACCACTGAAGGGTTGATTTCAAACGTTCCGTTGTCCTCCAACAAACTCAGCGAGAAAACCCCACCGAGGCCCTAAACAGAGCGATAATTCCCTATAATTTTAGATTAGAAGAAAGCCTCTTACCAAGTCATCATCTCTGACCCTGGGAATCCAAGGCTCCGTGAAGGTCAGCGGGGTCCCTGGGGGGCTGTCTTCCGGAACAGAAGCGACGTAACTGGAACGGAACACGCATGCAACTATCAATATTGGACTCACAGAAAGATAAAATGAAGGCGCATTTGCATTCGGGGTCAGCGCGATAATTCAACCCTAAACAATTGGGAGCATCTCTCGCATGCTCACTGGTCACTTTCTCGTGTTTATTATAGACAGCGCGATGACCTGAAAATCCGGAAACCCCGAAAGTAAGCCGCATTTGCATATTTCTCACCGTTCGCTTTCAAACCGCGGCGGCGTGTTTGCCGAGCCGGGCAGAATGAGCGCCAACTCCGCCTCGGTGCTGATCAGGTGCTCAGGGTTGTCCGCCTGCCTGCCATCCAGCACCACTTCCTCCGCGATCACCCTGAGCACCACCGGCGTGTTGGGCTTCACGATCGCCCGCAGCTCGTCCAGAGAACGAATCAGGCGAAGCTCACCTTAATTTAAAATTTTCAGGATCAGGGGAGTTTCCTAAGCTATTTTTTAAATTTAATTTATAACACGGGAGAAAGATGTTTTTAGTTATTTATTTATTTATTAAATATTATTGATCTTTAGGTAAGGAATAATTACTTTTAAATCTAAAAAATTGAATTTCCTAAATAATAGAAATTTCTTCAGAATTTTTCATTAAAAAAATATAATAAAATTCATAAGTTTTTAACCCGATTTTATGAAATTCTTACCTGAAGTTTCTTCCATCCTGAAAAAGGGTGTGAACGGATTGCCCTGGGTGAGCAGGCCGTATCTAATTTCCCTCGGGTTGCCTTTATCTCCATCTTCAGCTAAGACCCTCAGAACAAGATCTCCCTGAATTTAATTTAAGTAAAAAAAAACAATTCATTCCCATCGTATTTCCATACCGGCCGAATTGTCGCCGGCAAAGTGGTGACCGAGGGCGCTTGGATGAACACCGGCGGCGTGTCTTGGACGTCCGAAACCACCACAGCCAGGTCGAAGCCTAAAATGTTCCTCGTGTCCTCCAAAGAGTTTGTAAAAGGATCCTATTAAAAATAAACACGCATGCAGGCAATTTTATTATATTTTCGTATTGCTTTAAACTCTATTTTACAATGAAATTGTAAAAGTTGGCAGTTGCGTAAACTCGTAGTGTTTGAAGCCGCCAAAAGATGGCACCACCTTATACTTTCTTAATAAATTTTATTTTAAGGCACTTCCGCTGTGATTTCAGACTCAATCCAGCCACTGTGCATTCTTCCCTTAATTTATTTTCTTTTGACGTGCTTGAAAACCAAAATCAGTCCAGCCATTCGCCGTAGAATCGTTGGAAAAGATTTTTTTTATTTCTAAAAATATAATGTTTCACGATTCTACGGCGATTGACTGAACCAGTTTTGGTTTTCAACACGTCAAAAGAAAACGAATTAAAGGAAGAATGCACGGTAGCAGGACTGAGTCTGAAATCGCAGCGAAAATGCCTTAAATTAAATTTATTAAGAAATTATACGGTGTTGCCATCTGTTGGCGGCTTCAAACACTGACTAAGAGTTTATACAACAGGTGAATTATATTATTTGTTTTTTATTTACCGTCGCCGCCATGTGCAGCGGATATAAATTCTGACGCTCATAGTCCAGTTCTTCGAGCAAAATGACGCTGCCGTTGGACACGCTGTTTCCGGCCAGTCTTTGCTTAACTCGGAATATCGGTGCACCCTAAACGAGATCGGATTAATGCAATTTTCTTCCAAAGTGCAGTTTGAAAATTCCTACCGACAACTCCAGGTATGCGTGTCTGGCGTGCAAGTTACTCTTTCGTACCAGAAAGTACTCGAGCTCGGAACCGACCCTGGTGTTCTGCAACACATTTCATAAATTTTATTCTATTTGCATCGGCTGGTTTTATGGGATTGCGGTCTTTGCACTTATAAAAAAAACACTGAATTAATTCGGGGTATCAGAATTTATTGCGGTGCTGTGACACATTTTTCAGGAGGAACACAGACTTGCGGCATTATATAAATGTCACCGAAAAAAGCGCGCCGAACGAGCACCACTGGCGTGACCAAACAGAATGATTTGCCACTTTATGGGAGGCAGTTAAACACATACACAAAGAAGTGCAGCAACACGCCACTGGCAATGCACCAAGACGGCCGGAAAACAACAGCTGCATTTTCAAACTATGGGCACTTGCTTACTGTGGGAATATTGACACTTCTGCTGCATTTGTTGCAACCGTGCGAAGATAAATTCAAAAAGTACTAAAAGTACCTGCTGATAAAGCAACTCATTTTGTCGTATTTTATAATAATTTCAAACAGATTTTTCGATATTGAAGGACAGGAATATATATTTTTATATTATTTTATCCGTTTTTATGATATTTTTATTTTTTACTACAAGCTGAATCTTAAAATTAATTTAGAGCAGGATAATGATGTCCCTCTCTGTGTAAAATATTAAATGAATTTATTATTTTGATGAAATGGCATATGCCTAATTTTTTGTTCTTAAGAGGTCTAGAGTAAATAAAAAATAACTACCATTTTAATATTACATCTCGAAAAGGGGCAAGCATTTGAATAAAATAAAATTAAGTGAGAAAAATTTGTTTCCGTTTCCTTCTAGTGTATGGTTTTTAGACATTTTTTTCATTCTGTAACCGTTGTAAACAACCATATTTTCAAAAATATGCAACCGTATGAATTTTAATATTGAAATTGCTAAACGAAAAAATCAGTATTATTGTAATTCCCATCCTTACCATAAAAAAACATTAACCAAACGTAAAAAAAAGTATTTTTAGAACCTTTTTTTAATTCTTAATGAAGGAAGACGATAAATAGATTAATAATTTAACCAAGCTCAATTTAACTCTCCGCCTCAATCCCATTATTTCCTTTTCCGAATCGAGTTCGCAAAGGCGGAACTCATTAAATCCTCGTGAAAATTTGATGCTCTCGCATTGAGTTGCCTGATCAATACGGCCGCGAAATGTCCATCGGCCGGCGATGCGGCGATGCTAAGCAAACGCCGTAAATATTTCATTATTTTCAGAGCCGCGTCTGAAGTAAGAGCGTTTGGCAAATCGTGTGCGGTTAAAAAAGTGTGGCCTAGTTTACACAGGAAATAAAATCAATCGGATCGCCGGCGAAAACACATAAAAAGACGAAGAAACTTTAGCACGACAGTATGGTAAATTTCCAGAAATACAAAATAAATAAATTAAAACCAAAAAAAGCTCAGACTTTTTAAATTAGCAATTTATTTTAACAAATTCCATTTGAAATTAAAACTTCTGATCAAAAAGTGGGCCAAAAATGAAGCAATACACTTCTTCTCCACATAGTTTCATAATAAGGGAACGTCAGCGGATTAGGGGGAGCATTTTACACTGACAGGTGCATGTGCACGCGCGCCTCCGAGGGTCGGAAAGTTTAGCGCACACACAGCCACTTTCACGCACGCACATTCACACACACACACTCATCCACGTGTTTTTACCTACGACTTGTTTACACTCCCGAGAAAGAGGAAACGAAATCCGCTATAACTTTCTGACTGCAGTGGAAAATCGCATATTGAGGCATTGAGGGGTGAGGAAGATGAAAAGTAATTTTGCAGGGCTAAAGTGCTAAAATATTTTTGTTGGTCGATTTATATTGGTGATTATTTACAAACAATAGAAAGCGTTTTTGCTTATTCCGGTACTAAATAATTACATACTTAAAAATATAAATAATGCAACAAAATTCAGAAGATGCAGATTTTTTTGTATCGTATTTTCATGGTGTTTTTTTTAAGATAGTACAATTTTTTTATCAATATTTACTTTCATTTTCCCAACCATACCTGAATAATTTAAAAGTTATATCATATAGAAGAAAATTATTAATAATATTAATTACATATTTAGTCTGGAATAAAAAAATTAAAATACTTACTAGTGCAGAATGTTTTTTTTTGTAATTATTATTTTTATACTGGTGTTGTAATGATTTGTATATTACTTATCTCTTAAAATAGATATAATTTACCGAAACTAGTCGAGTTTAATTTAACTCTGAATGTCTGAAATCAACAAGGATGAAATCTTGTTATTCATTTACCTTTCAAGAGTGCTAAAAAAGTAAATACGAAATAACTTGTTGAAAAAATTGTGAATTCACCAGTTGCATAAACCCTAAGTGTTTGAAGCCGCCAACAGATGGCGCCACCGTAGACTTTCGATTTTAAGGCACTTCCGCTGCGATTTCAGACTCAATCTAGCTACTGTTTATTCTTCAATTAATTTGCTATTTTTTGACGTGCTGAAAACCAAAATCGGTTCAGCCAATCGCCGTAGAATCGTGAAAAATTATTTTTTTTAAATAAATAAATCTTTTCCAACGTTTCTACGGCGAATGGCTGAACCGATTTTGGTTTTCAGCACGTCAAAAATTAGCAAATTAATTAAAAAAAGTAAAATAGCTATATTGAGTCTGAAATCGCAGCGGAAATGCCTTAAAACCGCTTAAAACAAAAATTTTAAGTTGCGTCATCTGTTGGCAGCTTTAATAACTAAGTGTTTATGCAACTGGTCAATTAAGTGAAATTTTGATTTTAAAAAAAGTATATGAAAACGTCACTAGCACAGATTTGGGCAATAATTTGAATATTTACTAGGTGCAAAGTAAGAAAAATAAATAATTAAAAAGTTACCACACGATTAAAAACGCTAAATTGGTATTCTTAGTTTTGTTGATGAATGCAAAATATTATTCCAAATTTATAATTTTCAGCAAAATAATGGCAGTTTCTGGATTTTACAACCGTGTAGAAGTGGAATTCCTATTTAAACTTATTTAAAACTGCAGCAAAAATATCAAGGTATTTCTAAAAAACAAATAAATCTTTTTTCAACTATCCGCCAATTTTCCAAACCCTGTATTAATCAGTTTAAATTAGAAAACAAACTGATTATTTCATTATATTAGATTTTAATAGAAATTATCGGAAACTCACCTCTGGAACCATGATGAGCGTGGAATAGCGCGGGAAGGCAGTGTCGAGGGCGGCGACCGACGAGCCCGGGGTGGCCGTCAGGGTGGCCTCCACGTTGGTCTGGTCGCCCTGAGCATCCCTGACGGACATGGTGAACTGGTACAGCCGGCTTTTCTCCAGGGGTTTGGCCAGCAGGACGTTGGCCTCGCACACGGACGAGTTTCGCGGACACGGAAGATTCTCGACGCGCAGGAGGCTGCGGCCCGTCCGACCTGCTCACGAATTGCGATTTCGTATCAAAGTGGGTTTACGGCAGGCCTTAACGATCGTATCTGAATCGTTCCCATTCTCGAGCCAGCACACAACACAACTTGTTGTGGCTTTCTTTGAATCGCGTTTTTTTTCTTTACTTTTCGTGCCGTAGAACGAAAGTGGGTGTGAAAAAACCAGGCTCGAAAAATAGCGGTGTAATAACAATAAAAAGCAAGTGCTGTCGATTTTGCCGAATGTAATCACGGGAAATTTCCCGCTCCTTTAACTGACCTGTTTGATTGGAAATTGGATTGCCCTTCTGTGTTTACTTTTACTTGAATGGAAAAAATGCACTAATCGGATTCTAATTTATCTCGGAAATAGTTAAAAAGGCTTGAGGAAATTAGAGAAGTAAAAAAAATGTAAAAACACACAAAAGGGGGAAATGAAATTGTTAAAATCATTTTCAATTTTTTAAAACATACCTATATGTCAATTATAATAATTATTGAAATTCCTGATTTAAACATATAAATTACGAAAATTTCTATTAAAATCTCGAGAAGATTAACAATAGATGTCAGTCATTGGAAAACTATTTTATAATGATTTAAACAGGTAAAAACAAAAAATGATCAAAACTTTATATTAGGAATCTTTATATGTACTTCGTCAAATTAAATTTCACTTATTATATATAAAACAATAATAAATTTAAATTAATTTGTCTGTTACATTTATATTAACTTTTTGTAAAAGTTTTTAATTTTCTACAAATAATAAAATTTAATAAATTTAAACAAGAACTTAGAGTAAACGAGAAAATGTATTGATTAATCCTATCAAGGAAGTCAAATTTAAAATATGAAAAATGCTATATAACAATTGAATTAATTTTTCCTATTTATAAAGGAACCTGCAGAGTTAAAAAACAAACTAAAAACTGATATTTAAAACACCAAAAATCCTTGAAACAGCATTAAATTCTGTTAGTTTTTAAGATTTTTCTGTCTTTTCAGCCTTCACATGCAATTTAGATGGGTTTTGATATTTTTTTAAATGGATTTGGGCCTTTAACACAGTGTTAGGTAAGAATTAAAATTAATTTGAATTGTTGACTACAATTAGCAGTTGATCAAATTGTTATTGTGAATTTTTTGAACAATGAACAACAGTTTCCAGAAGTTGCCAAAGTTAAAGAGGAAAAATACTGGAAAAGCCTGGAAAATGCTTGTTGCCAATGCATAAAATCATCCCTTAGGATTCTGTTAAAGCCTAAATTGACCTAAGAAGCGCTGTAATTTTTTGAGAAAATTGGCTGGAAAGTTACCGTGCTTTTCAAATGGTAATGGCTGTCTCTTTACTTGAAATCCGATTTAATTTCAAAACCAAGAATTTCCCCAATATGTGGCATAAACCGTTGGACAGATCTCGATGAGAGGAATCGGAACATGCCAAGAAAATATGTTCAAGCACTGTAAATTTTGGAGAAAAGTGGCAAAATTTGAATTTTTACTGTAGGAAGGCCCTTTTTTATTATTGTAAATTGTTTATCGGTCAATTGTTTCAGGCATCCAACAATTTAAATAATTTTCAATTGTTGCCCAGTATCATTCCACTTTAATTTAGTATTGATGCAGGCTAAGAATTAAAATTAATTTGAATTGTTGACTACAATTAGCAGTTGATCAAATTGCTATTGTGAATTTTTTGAACAAGCTGCCAAAGTTAAAAAAATATTAGCATTATTTAATTGGTTTTTTGCTTGATTCCAAACGTCGTAGTGTCGCAATCTATCCAAATCAGTGCGAATTTGAGGAAAATTTTCCTAAATCGTGAATTTTAAAATAGGGAGACAATGCTCTCCACTTAAGCAAACATTAAAGTAATTTTTTATAAATTTAAACAGCAACTAACTTTTGTAGATTTAATTTAAGGAAAAGAAAAAAAATCAGAATTTTGCAGCGATATCCCCACTGTATAAAATCGATTTAAAATTCCGTTTACCTTGCACGTCAAAGCTCAAAGGGTAGTCGTAGTCTGAGTCGGTGGCCCTGACCCTGTAGATGACGGTGCCGACCCTGGTGTCCCAGGGCACTCGCAGCACGCGCATTTTGGTCGACTCATCGAAGAGGGGGTAGTTTGCCGCGACCTGTTGCGCGGCGAGCAGCGCCACCGCGCACACCACCCTGAGCATCCTACTCAGGGGGCCGGTCTCAGGTCGAGCAGGGTAAATCGCCGTCGCCGGGCGTCATGTCGTCGCGCGTGGCCACCGAGTACTGCCGCCGCCGCCGCCGCCGCCAAAGCTGCCGCGGCTCCCTCGGCTGCAGGGGGAGGGGGTGCTTGACCACGCGCACTGCCCTCCGCCGGACACCCCCATCGATCCCACGAGGGCTTTATGGCCTTTCGACTTCAACTCTCTTTTCTCTCTGGTAATATTTGTCGCGTGACGTACCAGTTATGCACACACTCTCTCACGTTCGTTGTTATGCAGAAATCGAGAGAGGCGCCTGTGGTTTTTCGTGCAAGACTTCTTTTTATTTCGGGACGGAAATTTACATTTGAAACTTCTTGTTATCCGAAAGTTTTGAAGTATGTAAATACCCGGCCGGTATTTTACGAAATAAATAGACTTGAAATGAGCACAACTCGTGGCGGTGTGCCCAATTGGCAAAATAAAATGTAAATTGGGAACTTTCAACGGTATATATTCTTATTTTTTACTATTCTTTGGATTTTAGCATCAAAAGTAAATATTAAAAATATTTTTCCACGGAATAAAATTGTTCCTGTCCAAATTTAAACAATTTTGTTACTACAGGAGCGATATTTCTCATTTGAAAAAAATATTTTGGTTCCTCAGAGTCACCGGATTAAAACATAAATAGTCAAAACTTTGCTAAGCAACCATCTGAATTTTGAATAAAATTTAAAAAAGTTTGTAAACAATTTAATTATACACAACAATTAAAAATTAAAGCTACAAAAAAAAATAGGATTTTACCCTTAGCAAACGAAACAAAATTAAAATGCGCAGCACTTCTGTGAGTAATACGTCAAAGTCTCTGCTCTCCGTGTCTCTGTTGAAATAAAATTATAAACAATCGAAATTTCATTCAGGTGTGCGAGTTCGATCACGAGAATAGCCGCGTAATGTGCATGCATCATGCTTTTGCTCTCATGCGGGGTGTGACGCTTCGTGAGGCAACCTATTTTCTATTTTCCCTTGCTTGCTTGCTTGGCATGCGTGTCTGGTCAGACTGACCAGCGTTATTATTTGTCTGTTATTTGCATTTGGGTCAGCCAAGCAGACACTTCATTTCAAAGAACACGTCTAATCATCAGAATTAAAAAGAACAGATTTTACACGCAACATTTTAAACTAGAATCTAGAGGAAATATTTGAATTACTGAAAAATTAAATAAAATTATTTATGTAACACCCTGATGTGTCAAAAATCTGGTCCCTGATGACTTCAAAAGGGTAAAATTGCACATATTCTAAAAGATCTTGACTTGGCCGTTCTAACGGTGTGCAGATCTTGCAGATCGAGCCAATACAGAGCCCGTCAGGCGTCATTAAAGTGGCTACACATCGACCGCTTGAGGGCTACCCTGACGCCAGGGTTTGATTTTTACCAGTTCTGATGGTATGGTCAGCATGTTCAGAATTTAAAAATCATCAGATCGTGTAATTTTAATTTTCTCAGTATTCCCCTGACTCAACCTTTAACTCTTTTGGATCTCTAAAAATAAAAGATTCCCTATTCTGAAAATTTCTAGGCATGCTACACACAATCTATAAATCCTGTTTCTCGATTCTCGACCTTAACAGCCATAGAATTAATGGGATTGCCTCGCAAGATTCAATTTCCTTCCTCTTTCGGTCGATCAAAAACCACGAGCCGCTTCCAATTTATTTTCGATTTGCACCAAAATGTGCATCGCCATAAAAATGCGAGAAGTTTGCCTTTAAAGTGTTTCGCATTTCGACGCCGTGGCTGCACGCAACACGCACATAAACCGGTCATTGCGACTTTTGGGAATTAGTGCGCCTCTACGATCAATCTCTTTTGAAAAGCAGTGCGAAACTTTTCCCATAAATGCAACCGCGCGCGAGAGAGGCGGCAAATTTAATGAGAAATATTCTTCCTTCTCTTGAGCAGGGCGCACACCCCATTGATTTTTCCGCTCTCGCGAAATGAATTGGGGAATCAATCGCGTCGAGCACGAAGAGCCTTCCTTCAACTTGTCAGCCGAGCTGCAATTCGAACTTACCGGCTTGTCAATCGACTAGGTTATTGTTCTAAGAAATCTTCGGGAAGTTTAATGGATTCCTCGAATCAACTGGTAATCGACCTGCCTTGTTGACTGAAAATGTAAATAAGATTTTAAGTCAAAAGTTGGGTGTTTTCACGAGATTTGATATAGTCTGAGCATCATTTTGATTATTGGTATAAGTTGTTTGGGTCCTATAGAGGTTTCGGAATGTCCCGATAAATCAGGGTGAAAACTCGGATTTTATTCAATTTCGAATATCTCAAAAACGGCATCTTTAAAGACCGTCTTTGACGAAGTTTCTGAGAACACCAATCGAATTAGATAAAGTGGATATTTTTTCCGAACAAAAAGTCCAGCGCGACGTGCGTATTGTGCGTAACACAAGTAGAACTTTTTTCCCGCCAAAACAATATGAACTTATATGCGAGAAGTGCGCATGCTTTAGGGCTGATGTGGCCGAGGAGAGGCGTCACGTCAGCTGCTATCAGCCGGCGGTTGGCGTGTGCCAGCTCTGACGCATGCGCATTTCTCGCATATAGGTTCATATTTTTGGCGGGAAAAAAGGTTCTACTTGAGCTTTGAGCTACGCACATTGCGCTGGACTTTTTGGTTGGCAAAATTATTCACTTTACCTAATTCGACCCTCAAAAATCGATTAATGTGCTCAGAAACTTCGTCAAAGACGGTCTTTAATTTTTTGTGTCTGACATAAAATGTTGTAAGTGAATAGTGATACGATGAAAATTGAATGATCGGTGGTTTTTTTACCCTCAGAAACTGCCGGAGGGGTTAAAATAATTTCTAGGCTGCATATTTCATTATTATATCAACAATCTAGCTGGAACAGTGTCCTTGGTGATAAAACTTGTATCACATATAGAGCTTAATTAATCCTTTTTTTAATTATTTGCTCAAGGTGATGGCTCGTACTCACAAAATTCGTGGTCAGCCATCAGTCAAGCAATTCTCCTCGAAAAAATAATAAAAAATATTTGCGTGCGCGCGATTTCCAGCGGAAAATAGCCGCACGGAAGCAGAAATAAGGCGTTCTCGCGTTTTGAGGTCAAGAGATTTGTGTGTGTGTGTGTGCGTCCTTTGTAAATATTCATGAGAGCCGTTGGCCAGCTAGGCAGGTCACGACACCCCTGGCCTGGCCTGCCGTGGCCTGCCCACCCCCAGACCGCAGAATTGACCGACCGACCGCCTCCTTATAGCAGCGTATCGCTAGCCCAGATCTGGCACGAATTCGTAAGTCCCCCTTCTTAATACGTACGCTCTGCAACAAAGCCTTTTAATTTTTCCATCGCATTATTCACGATCTTATCTGGAAAATCCAAGGATTTCGCGGCTATGCTCGGCCACTTAAGTGAGCCTCATTCAGCGTTTGGTAAGGAAATTTTTAGATTCTTTTGTGCTTTATCACATCGTAAAACTTTATTGGCTATAGTTAGGATGAAAGAGGTAGAAAAAATTAAATTGAAGGAGGCCTTTTACAGGGATAAATAAACTTTGTTAATAAATAAGGACCGATTTTTCCGAAAATTTCCAAGGTTTTCAATTTCCATTTGTTTTAATATATCATCTATCCTATCCAGCAGTGTGAAGCTTTCAAAATTAAATTAAAATTATAGGGTTGTGAATTTTAGCCGTCGCTTAAACTGCAACAAAAAATAAAATCATCTGAAAGCGTTTAGAAATGTTCCTCTATTTATATTTGACGTCAGGAAAACTATCTCAATTTTATCATTTGACAAAAATTATTTTAGGTTGGTGTTACAGTCCAACAATTGTTACACTATAGCCAAGTGTCAGTTTTATTGCCATTTTTAGACATTTTTATTTTCCTTTGGGCAAAAATTCAGCAAAGAAAATGTTGCTGCTCTTGTAAATTTAATATTCTCGCAAATCATAAATAAAACTCATGCCTTGTCCATTTTAATCGCACACAATAGGTTTGTTTATTAACGATTCAGACGGTATAATAAGATAAAAACGACGTACAAAATTCCCATAAAAAGAGAAAAAAATTACACAAAGTTTTTGGTTAATTTTCTTTTTTTGATACATAAAATACAATTTATTTCAATTTGTAGGTTAAAAACATTTTTGTTTTTGCACTCAGAGCAGTATTTTGTAAGAATATGACATTTTCATCGGAATTTCAACAAAATTAAACATCTATTCGGGAAAGTGCCATTTTAATTGAAAAACTTGTAAATTTGTAAATTTGGCCTAAAATATAATGTGTAAAAACCTCTAAAACACAACAAAATTCAAAATTCATAGCTCTAATAATTATGGGATTTCCGTAAAATTTTCGACAGGCAACCAATCTAATTTATTAGGAGGCTACGCAGCATTCTGTAAATGAGTCCTTGTCCAATTTAGAAAAAATATCAAATTTAATGCAAATATGGCAGATATGAAGAAATCTTCCTGAATTATGCAGCATAGTAGTAGGTGTAAAAATACCAAGAGATTCTCATGTAAATCAAAACAGTCTCTGACGTCCGTAGAGGACAATCGGAAATTCAAATCACCGACCGAATACGAAAGCACTTTGTTGTTTTATCGCGGGAAAATATGCTATTGGCACTGCTGCCCTATTGACATGCATTTGATCCAAAACACCAATCTGCATCGCATTTGTATATCCCATTTTTTTCTTACCACCCTCGAGACTCGAGACAAAACGTCGGCGTGCTTCTCCCCTGACGCTGTATCAATAACTTTAATGAGCATAACCCCCATAAATACGGTCAGCTCGAACTAGGTTGCCTGCGCACGAAGAAAATAAACGCTATAAGAGTTTTCTTAGGGTACAATCAGTTTATATGTTGAAGTTTTTCAAATAAAATCAGTGAATAATAAAATTATTGCATCTCGCAAATGAAATTGGCTAAGTGGGTGCATTTATCCTTGTACAATTTAACTTCATGAATTTTCCTGATATAACCGCAGAATGCAGAACCCTTTCCGTCGTCGTCTGGTAACCTTTCCTTTCCCCACAAGGTACTGTTGAGCACCTCTCCATCCAGCCACTGATATTCGACGCCTTTGTTTGCCGCATCAGACGCAGAAAGCCAAAAAGCATCATCTGACAACAACAGATTTATAAAAACAATATAGTGCTTTTTTACTTCAAATTTACCTGGCTCCAGCTCCGTCAGTTTTTTATGCAAAAGACTGATTTCTTCCTGAGTTTTCGGACTAGCAAGACGCATTCCTTTATCCTCGCAGATCGTCTTCGCCATGTACCACGTATTCTACGCAAAAAGATTTTAAAATTTTCTAAAATGTTCATTAAAAACGAAAGCTTATACTCTTTGCAACGAAAAATGATACGTTTTTCCATTTTCCAGCGTAGACACGACCCATCCTGAAAGATTAATGAAAATAAAATTTCCCTTCTCAGTTAAAATAATTTGCAACTCACGCTTTTGCTTGCATAGCTCCACCACCTAAGAAAAATAAAAATACAAACATTTATTTTCAATCAAGACAGCAGGTAAGAGGAAAGCTCAATTTTTTTTTTATATTTTATACGAATCCGTAAAACAATTTTTACCGTTTCATTAAATTGCTGGAGCTGGTTCCTAAACTGTTGCTTTGCGTCGCTAACTTCACTCTGAAATCGAAATAAAACTATTTTAAAAATTTAAACTGCAGAAAAACTCACCTTTAAGGTGTCCTGGTCCTGTTTCAGTGCTTGTATTCCGATTTGTGTTCCATCAATCTGACAAAAAAATTGCTAAATTAAATTTAGGTTTCCGTCTAAATTGTTTTACCTTTGATGCCAAACTATTTTGGTTAGCCACTAAACGGTTTTCCAACTCACGAATGTCACTTCTATAGGATGAGCCCTGAAAAATCAAAATTTAAAAATATTGAGTGATGTTGAAAAAGGTGTGAAATGGATATTATCACCTGATTCATCAGGTCTCCTACGAATTTCTGCAGATCATCCTTTCAAAATAGAGAGCAAATTGAATTTCGCTGGAAAATCGGAATTAAATCGATCTCACCTTCAAATTATCCTGCTCATTTTTCATGGTTCCAAATTCATTTCGCAACGCGGTGATCTGAAAGTGAAGAAAAAATTCTAAACATTTGATTTCAGCACTGACAATTAAAATATAACCTTTGAATTTGTCGCTTCCCAGTCAGAGTCCAGCCGAGATTTTAATTTGTTGATGTCTGAGTCCTATTGAAATATAAAAAATAAATTAAAATGTGACCTGGAGTAGAAAGGTGGAAAATGGATTTTATATCACCTGATTCTTCATCAGCTCTCCTACGACTTTCTGCAATTCATCCTTTTATAATAAAGAGAAAATTGAATTTAGCGGGAAAATAAGAAATAAATAAATCACCTGCTTATTTTCCAGGGTTCCGAACTCAGTTTGCAACGTGTTGATCTGGGAGTGAAGAAAAATAATGAAATATTTTTTTCAGCACTGACAATTGTAATATTACATTTGATTTGGTCGCTTCTCGGTCTGAATCCAACTGAGATTTTAAGTCCTTTATGTCTGATACAGATTTCACGCCCTGATGAATTAAAAAAAGGATAATTTGGAGTTGAAAGATAGAAAATGGATACTATATAAAAATCACCTGATTTTTCAGCTCTCCTTCGAATTTCAGCAATGCAACCTTTCAAAATAAAGAGAAAATTGAATTGGGTGAGAAAATAGGAAATAAATCGATCACCTTCAAATGATACTGATCATTTTCCAGGGATCCAAACACATTTCGCAACGTGGTTATCTGAGAGTGAAGGAAAATTTTAAATATTGATTTCAGCACTGATACTTGAAATGTTACTACATTTGAATTGGCCACTTCCCGGTCAGAGTCCTGCCGAGATTTTAATTGGTTGAGGTCTGAATTTGATTTTACGTCCTAATGAATTATATGAATTAAATGAAAATATGATCTGGAGTTGGAAGTTGGAAAATTTATTTTATCACCTGATTCCTCAGCTCATCTCTTACGAATTTCTGCAAGTCAGCATTTTGTAAAAAACAATTAAGAGAAAATTAGATTGGGCAGGAAAATAATAAATAAATCGATCACCTTCAAATTATCCTGCTTATTATTTAGGGTTCCAAACTCATTTCGCAACATGGTGATCTGAGAGTGAAGAAAAAATTAATATAATGATTTCAGCATTGACAGTTAAAAAAATTTTACATTTGACATGGTCGCTTCCCAGTCAGAGTCCAGTTGAGATTTTAAGTGTTGGATGTCCGATGTAGATTTCGAGTCCTATTTAATCATATAAATAAATTAAATTAAAATACTTCGAGTTGAAAGTTGGAAAATGGATATTATCACCTGATTCTTTAGCTCTCCTGCGACTTTTTGCAATTCATCCTTTCAAAATGAAGTGAATATTAGATTTTGGAGGAAAATAAGAAATATATCAATCACCTTCAAATAAAACTGCTCATTGTCTAGGGCTCTAAAATCACTTTGCAACATATTGATCTGTGAGTGTAAAGATAAACTTGAAATATATTGATTTCAGAATTGACAAAGTATTTACGTTTGAGTTGGTCGCTTCTTGGTCTGAATCCAGCTGAGATTTTAATTTGTTGATCCTCGTTCTAATAAATTATATTTAAATATTATGGAGTTGAAATTCGAAAAATGGATGTTATCACCTGATTCTTCAGCTCTCCTTTGACTTTTTGCAGTTCGTCCTTTCATAATAAAGAGAAAATTTAATATTACGGGAAAATAAGAAATAAATAAATCACACACCTCTAAATAAGTCTGCTCAATTTTTAGGGTTCCTATCTCATTTTGCAACATTTTGATCTGTGAGAGTAAAGAAAAAATTGAAATTTTGTTTCTGAAATGACACTAATATTACATTTGATTTGGTCGTTTTTCGGTCTGAGTCCAGCTGGTATTTTAATTTGTTCAGGTCTGATTTAGATGTCTCGTCCTTTTATAAATTATATGAATTAAGTAAAATTTATGATTTATAGGGGTGAAATTTGGAAAATTGATAGAACATCACCTGCTTTTGAAGCTCTCCTACGACTTTCTGCAATTCATCCTTTCATAATAGAGTGAAATTTGAATTTTTCGTGAAAATAAGAAATAAATTAATTACCTTAAAATCAGTTTGCTCATTTTTAAGGGTTCCAAACACAATTTGCAACGCGGTGATCTGAGAGGGAAGAAAAAAATTTAAAACATTGATTTCTGAATTGACAAAATATTACACTTGAGTTGGTTGCTTCTCGGTCTGAATCCAGCTGGGATTTTAATTTTTTGATGTCTGATTTAGATATCACGTCCTATTAATGAATTAAATGAAAATATGGTCTGAAGTAGAAATGTGGAAATTGGATATTATATCACCTGATACTTCAGCTCTCCTACGAATTTCGGTAATGCAGCCTTTCATAACAACGAGAAAATTGAATTTGTCGGGAAAATAGGAAATAAATCGATTACCTTCAAATTATCCTGATCAATTTTCAAGGCTTCAAACTTATTTTGCAACGTAGTGATCTGAGAGTGAAGAAAAATTAATTTTAAAAACTGATTTCAGCATTGATAATTAAAATATTACATTTGAATTGGTCGCTTCCCAGTCAGAGTTCAGCTGAAATTTCAATTTGTCGAGGTCTAAAGTTGATTTTGCGTCCTGTTGAATATATAAATTAAATATAAATATTACTGGAGTTGAAAGTTGGAAAATGGAAAATGGATGTAATCACCTGATTTCTCAGCTCATCTTTTACGAATTTCTGCAAGCCAGCCTTTCGTAATATAGAGAAAATTTATTTGGGCGGTAGAAGAAGAAAAAATGAATCACCTTCAAATATTTTTGCTCATTTTGCAGGGTTCCAAACGCATTTCGCAACGTGGTAATCTGAGAGTGAAGAAAAAACTTGAAATATTTATTGGTTTCTGAATTGACAAAATATTACATTTGATTTGGTCGCTTTCCGGTCTGAATCCAGCTGAGATTTTAATTTGTTGATGTCTGAATTTGATTTTACGTCCTGATGAATTATATGAATTAAATAAAAATATTATTGGAGTTGAAAGTTGGAAAATGGATATTGTTACCTGTTTCTTTATCGTTTCTATGACTCTCTGCAATTCATCCTTTTATAATAAAGTGACAATTAAATTTAGCGGGAAATTTTGAAATTTGCCAATCACCTTGAAATAAGTCTGCTCATTTTTTAGGGATCCAAACTCATTTTGCAACATGTTGATCTGTGAGGATAAAGAAAAACTTAAAAAAATGTTAATATCTGAATTGACAAAATATTACATTTGATTTGGTTGCTTCTCGTTCCGAATTTCGTTGAGATATAATTTTGTTGATGTCTGGTTTCAATTTCACGAGCTAATAATTAATAATATGAAAATATAATCTGGAGTTAAAAGGTGGGAAATGGATATTATCACCTGATTATTCAGCTCTCCCAAGAATTTCTGGAATTCAGACTTTCATAATAAAAAGAAAACTGAATCTAGAATTGAATCTAGATATTTACAAATCCTACAAACCTTTGATATTAAAAGGACGAATTTTTCTGTGTGTTCCTGCACAAGTTTCTTTGTCTTCTGCATCACCTGATCCTTTTGAAATAAAAAATATACGAGTAAAAGATCGATACATTTTTATTTGATCTCACCTCCATACTAATCTGGCGGTTATTAATCAGCTCCATTTCGTGCCACAGAGTTTGGAACTAAATTTAAATGTTAATCTTAGATCGAAATGGAAAACAAAATACAAACATTTGATTCGGTGTTTTTCCGGTGAGTTTTCAGTTCTAAATTTAACTCCCAAATGGTAGGTTGATATTCAATCTACACAGAAAATGATAATTTAACAAAAATCTAAAGGTTTTTTAAGAATAATAAATCACCAAAGGCGCCGGGAAGTTCTTCGCAGCTTGGCTTCTTGCCTCTCCATTGTACCTTGATTCGTAGTTTTTTTGTTGAGGCTTGAGCACGTCTTGACTGATCGAGATAATTTAGATATATGTTATTATAGGGAATGAAAGTGGTTTGTGCTAAAAGTCATGCTACTTTTTCCGAGAAAATGGAAATGAGCTGAGAGTTAATTACTCGAAAAGAATAGTAATATTGCAGATAAGCGTTAATAATTGCAGAATAGTCCCAAAGATGAGAAAAAACATTAATTAATTATGGGTGAATTATATTTCTTGACTCTATCAGAATATTTTTAATTAGTTTATAATGTTGAAGAGAAAAACTTATTAAACATATTGCGCTTTTTCGAGTGTAAAAAACAGACATCTCGAAGACATCAAAGGACACCATTGTGAATGTTCGGCAATATCGTACGTGCTTAATTATATGCTACGTAATATGAACATTGAAATAATACTCACAGATCTGGGTAGTACGGCGGGTTATACTGGTTGTATTGAGCAGAGCAAGTCGCGAAGAACAAGCAGACGAGTATCAGAATAAAACGAGGAAGCATTTTTCTGATTAATTGCAAAAAACCACCTACTTCAATTTTAAATTAAAGTAATGTGGGTTAGTATAAGAGGACCAGAAAGCACTCGACTGCGTTACATAGCAGATCAAGACTGATTGTGAGAGGAGGAGGAGAAAACATTTAAATACTATGCGTCCGTGTATGATTCATAGGGTTGTGCAAAACCGACTAGCGATTATATTTTATTTAGCCCTTATGGTGTTTGGACTATCAAATGAGTAAAAATAATCAATGTTTAAGTATTTCGATAGATTTTTAAAATGGATTTTATTTTTTATCATTTCATGCAAACCTACTGTTTTTTGATTATCTTAGTTCCATTTAAAACGCGATTATTATGACTATTTTTTTTAAATCGGTATGTCCTGTTATGTTATTGAATATTGGCGAAATCCATGAAGGCATAGCAGTGCTATTATAGCAGCAGTATTATGTTTTCCAAGTCAGTTTAACAGAGGGAATCTTGTAAAAAACGTGATACAAACAATAACTCAAGAAAAATAGATCAAATTTTAACATTGATTGTTCGTTGATTTTTCTTTTAACAGTTTTTTTTGTCATCTTTTTATCCCTGTCCTCGGACCAGGAAGGGCGCGCACTGCACTAGCACGAATGCTAAAACCCGGGTCCCAATAACACCGCGAACGGATAACATGGGCGCACCAGGCCGCACAGGGACCCAGCCCACTCAAGGGCCACTTGCCTCCGCACCGAGGACTGCATTGAAACGCTAGACATTCGTACCGTGATGCCAAATCACGCATGCTGGAAAGGTGCAAACCATATATAGGAGCAGATTTTCACAAAAAATGTAAACGGCAAACAGGAAATATTTAAGCTCATAATTTGCAAACCATTGGATAAATTTGGACTAAAGTGATCGAAATCCAGATAAAATCCTTGACAGATATCGTTTAATTTTTAGAGCAATTTGGCAAAATAAGAAATTTAACTGTTTTTTGGTCCTGCGATTTCATTATTTCACATCGTAAAGGTTATAACTAACTGTTGCTAAATTCCACAAACAGTTAACTCGATGAACCACTTGCTAAAGCCAACCATACAAAATGTTGGATTGTATTCCATGTTATCCGTTCGCGGTGTTATTGGGACCCGGGTTTCAGCATTCGTGCTAGTGCAGTGCGCGCCCTTCCCGGTCCTCCGGTCCTCGGACAGGGATAAAAAGAGCAAAAAAAAAGCTCTTAACTTCCAATCTCTCTCTCTGCAGGAGCCACCTTTCCCCCTACACCTGAGTCTAACTCTCGACCCCTATTGCGCTAGCGAGCGGGGATATAGATCATCAGGGAAGAGCACAGAACTCAATCAGTGATTTTGACTTCCCACTGCGACTTTGTTTAAATTTTTAAGTGTGTCTATACTTAAACCGAACACTTATCAAACATTCCACAAAAGATTATTTCTATGAAAAATCAGATAAAAATGGTTTTTGCAAAAAAATGACATTCTTAACCTGCAATCGATTTTTTTAAATGCCAAAAATAAAGAACAATGTTGTAACATAACACCGATTAGATACTTGCTTTTAGGAACCAATTTTAAAACATATTATTAGCTACTCGATTGCTGATTATAATAATCGATTATTTATTTGACCAATTGATGTATCATGATTCATGTTACAAGACAACGTAATTAATTAGAAAAAAACGCAAGCGTCACATCCTTTGAATGTATAGTATTACTGAGTCATACCACCGCTCTTGTCAACTGCAAGCCATTTTCCCATATTTTTTAATACGGATGCCACACTGATACAATGAAAATACGGACATAATTATGTATCCTTTGTCGCAACACTCGATTCCTCTGCTTCTCAGCCTGAGAACTGAGATGAGAGAAAGCCCCCCGCGTTATGCAAACCCTCCAACTTGACCCTCCCCAAACTAATTACTTGTTCGCGTCTCCACTCTCTCTCTCTCTCTCTCTCTCTCTCTCTCTCTCTCTCTCTCTCTCTCTCTCTCTCTCTCTCTCTCTCTCTCTCTCTCTCTCTCTCGCCCCCTCCAGTGCCGCATTCTTTTAAGACAACCAGAGTCTCGCTCTCATGCACGCATTCCCTCACATTAATTATTTCGTTGATTTCCGGCTTAATCATCGTTTCTTTTGGCATCCTTGCGAAAATAAACTATATGGGCGTCAGGATTGAAATAGACCTTTCAAATAAATAGTTATTGAACGAGAATAACTACGAGTTGTCTCCCTGCTTCTGCTAATTCTGCTTGATCCAAGCAGTGCGATGTTTGGGGGTCAGAATTGTAAGAGATGACCTTTCTTATAAATGGTGTTTGCAGAACGAGAAAGGCTATATACGTGCGGCTCCCTGCTTCTGCTTGATCCAAACGGCGCGATGTGCTTGCAATAATCAGAGTGTTTGCTCGCTGTGTGTTGCGCCAGCAGCAATCAGTGTGTCCACTGCGCCGAAGAGAAGTCTTTTTACGCTTTTTACAAAAAAAAAAACGGATATTAAATTCTAGTTTCAGAAACAGATATTTTGCTAAAAACTAACATAATACTGGACAAGTATATCAAGCATTTTTTTATTAAACTTTTGCTCTGGAATAAAAAAAGAAAGTTAAATAATTTTGGCCCTGATTATTTTTTGTCCTCAGAATTAGGGCTCTAGAAATTTAATACACTTAAATCAAGGAAATTAACTATGCAAATTAAAACTTCGGTCTCAGTCTGAAACAAAATACCATAATTCACCGCCTCTGACGTCCGTAGAGGCCAATCGAAAATTCAAATTATCGACCGAAACTTTGTTGATTTAGTGCAGGAGCTATTGACACTGCTGCCCTATTGACAAGCATTTGATTTCCTTCCGAACACCAATCTGCATCACATTTGAATGTTCCACTTTTTTCTTACCATCCTCTAGACTCGAGACAAAACGTCGGCGTGCTTCTCCCCTGACGCTGTATCAATAACTTTAATGAGCATAACCCCCATAGATACGGTCAGCTCGAACTAGGTTGCCTGCGCACGAAGAAAATAAACACTATAAGAGGGTAGAATCAGTTTATGTTACAGATTTTCAAATAAATTCAGTGAAAAATAAGATTATTGCATCTCGCAAATGATATAGGCAAAGTGGGTGCATTTATCCTTGTACAATTTAACTTCATGAATTTTCCTGATATAACCGCAGAATGCAGAACCCTTTCCGTCGTCGTCTGGTAACCTTTCCTTTCCCCACAAGGTACTGTTGAGCACCTCTCCATCCAGCCACTGATATTCGACGCCTTTGTTTGCCGCATCAGACGCAGAAAGCCAAAAAGCATCATCTGACAACAACAGATTTATAAAAACAATATAGTGCTTTTTTACTTCAAATTTACCTGGCTCCAGCTCCGTCAGTTTTTTATGCAAAAGACTGATTTCTTCCTGAGTTTTCGGACTAGCAAGACGCATTCCTTTCTCCTCGCAGATCGTCTTCGCCATGTCCCATGTATACTACGCAAAATGATTTTAGAATTTTCTAAATTGTTCATTTATATCCAAAGTTTATACTTTTTGCAACGAAAAATGATACGTTTTTCCATTTGCCAGCGTAGACACGACCCATCCTGAAAGATTAATGAAAATAAAATTTCCCTTCTCAGTTAAAATAATTTGCAACTCACGCTTTTGCTTGCATAGCTCCACCACCTAAGAAAAATAAAAATACAAACATTTATTTTCAATCAAGACAGCAGGTAATAGGAAAGCTTATTTTTTTATATTTTTTACGATTCCGTAAAACGATTTTTACCTTTGCATTCAATTGCTGCAGCTGGTTCCTAAACTGTTGCTTTGCGTCGCTAACTTCACTCTGAAATCAAAATAAAACTATTTAAATATAAAAACTGCAGAAAAACTCACCTTTAAGGTGGCCTGGTCGTTTATCAGTGTTTTTATTGCGATTCGTGTCCCATCAATCTGCCGTAAAAATTGCTCAAATAAATTTAGATTTCCGTCGAATTTGTTATACCTTTGAAGTCAAACTATTTTGGTTAGCCTCTAAACGGTTTTCCGACTCACGAATGTCCCTTCTACAAGATGAGTCCTGAAAAATCAAAATTTCAAAATATTAGGTGAAGTTGAAAAAGGTGTGAAATGGATATTATCACCTGATTCATCAGGTCTCCTACGAATTTCTGCAGATCATCCTTTCAAAATAGAGAGCAAATTGAATTTCGCTGGAAAATCGGAATTAAATCGATCTCACCTTCAAATTATCCTGCTCATTTTTCATGGTTCCAAATTCATTTCGCAACGCGGTGATCTGAAAGTGAAGAAAAAATTCTAAACATTTGATTTCAGCACTGATAATTAAAATATAACGTTTGAATATGTCGCTTCCCAGTCAGAGTCCAGCCGAGATTTTAATTTGTTGATGTCTGAGTCCTATTGAAATATAAAAAATAAATTAAAATGTGACCTGGAGTAGAAAGGTGGAAAATGGATTTTATATCACCTGATTCTTCAGCTCTCCTACGACTTTCTGCAATTCATCCTTTTATAATAAAGAGAAAATTGAATTTAGCGGGAAAATAAGAAATAAATAAATCACCTGCTTATTTTCCAGGGTTCCGAACTCAGTTTGCAACGTGGTGATCTGGAGTGAAGAATAAAATTGAAATATTTTTTTCAGCACTGGCAATTGTAATATTACTTTTGATTTGGTCGCTTCTCGGTCTGAATCCAGCTGAGATTTTAATTCCTTTGTGTTTGAATTAGATTTTACGTCCTAATGAATTATATGAAAATATGATCTGGAGTTGAAAGTTGGAAAATTTATTTTATCACCTGATTCCTCAGCTCATCTCTTACGAATTTCTGCAAATCAGCATTTTGTAATAAATATTGGGCGGGAAAATAAGAAATAAATCGATCACCTTTAAATTATCCTGCTTATTATTTAGGGTTCCAAACTCATTTTGCAACATTTTGATCTGTGAGAGTAAAGAAAAAATTGAAATTTTGTGTTCAGGACTAACAGTTAAAATATTACATTTGATTTGGTCGCTTCCCGGTCCGAATCCAGCTGAGATTTTAATTTGTAGATGTTTGAATTGGATTTCTCGTCCTAATGAATTAAATTAACAAAACGGAATTCAAATTTGAAAAATGGATATTATCACCTGATTGTTCAGCTCTCCGACGACTTTCTGCAGTTCAGCCTTTCATGATAAAAAGAAAATTGAATTTTATATTGAATATTTTCAAATGTCTACAAACCTTTGTTACTAAATAGTTGACTTTTGCTGTGAGTTCCTGCACAAGTTGCATTGTCCCCCTCAATTCATTCTTTTAAAAGCAAAAATATGAGTAAAATACTGATAAATGTGTTTCTTTGATTTCACCTCCACGCTTGTCTGACGATTACGAATTAACTCCATATTATCATGCCCTACTTCTTGGAGCTAAATTTAAATGTTTATCTTACAATTAGATCGGAAAGGAAAACATAATACAAACTCTTGTTTTGGTGCATTCATGGAGTTTGTCCAGAGAATCATTCAACTGTCCAATGGTAAGTTCATGCAACAAAGAAAATGTTATTTTTTTAACAAATCTAAAGGGTTTATTAAATATAATAACTTACCCAAACATGCGGGTAATTTGCCGGTGCATGGTTCACCGTCCCTCCATAGCACCTGGATTTACAAATTTTTTGTAGAAGCTTGAATGAGGACGTTTCGACTGATCGAGATAATTCTGATTGTACATATGATATTAAGGTATGAAAGTGTTTTCTGCTAAAATTCATGCTACTTTTCGGAAAAAAAAATGGAAATGAGTTGAAAGATAATTTACTCTAAAAAGAGTAATATTGCAGATAAGAGTTAATTGTCGAATAGTTCCAAAGATGACAAAAAATAACATAATAATCAATTAGGGGTGAATTCAACATCGTGTTTCTATCTGGATATTTTGAAGCATTTTATAACTTCATAATGTTGAGTTGAAACAAATTGCGCTTTTTCGAGTTAAATTAACAGAGATATCTCGAAAACAACGAAGCACACCATTGTTAATTTTTAGGCAATATTATACGTGCCTAATTATGCTACGTAATATGAACATTGAAATAATACTCACACACATGGGTTGTACGGGCCATATTGGCAGTATTGAGCAGAGCAAGTCGCGAAGAACAAGCAGACGAGTATCAGAATAAAACGAGAAAGCATTTTGCTGATTAATTGTTAAAAAAACCTACTTCAATTTTAAATCGAAGTAATGTGGGTTAGTATAAGAGGACCAGAAAGCAATCGACTGCGTTACATAGCAGATCAAGACTGATTGTGAGAGGAGGAGGAGCAAACATTTAAATACTGAGTCCGCGTATGATTTTAGGGTTGTGCAAAACCGACTATACCGATTAAATTTTCTGTAACCTTAACGATGTCAGGCCGGACTATCAAATAAGTATAACTCATCAATGTTTAAGAATTTCGACTGATTTTAAGAAAAAATATTATTATATTTGTTATTTCATGCAAACCAACTATTTTTCGATTGTCTTCCATTAAAAGCGATTATTATATATGACTGATTTTTTAAAATCGATATTTCTTGTTATATAATTGAAATTTCACGTAATCCACGAACGCACAGCAGTGTATTTGGTTCTGATTTCAATTTTTAACATCGTTAAGCTAAATTGCACAAACAATTAACTCGATGAACCACTTGCTAAAAACAACAATACAAAATTGTGGATTGTAATTGCTGCATGTGTGTACTTTAACTTTAAATCTCTCTCAGTCAACCAGTGATTTTGAATTATCATTTGATTATATTTTAAGTGTATGTCTACTTAAACTAAACACTTATTAAACATTCCACAAAAGATTACTGTGAAATTTTTTATATTCTTAACCTGACAATATTAATTTTTTTAAATATAAAAGTAAAAAAGGAAAATGTTGTAACATTACATCGATTAAATATAGACTATTTGCTTAGGAACCAAATTTAAACTTATTATTTGCTACTCATTAGCCGATATTATAATCGATTATTTATTTGACTTATTGGTGTATCATGATTCATGATACAAAAACAACGTAATTAATTAGGTTAAACTTGAAGTGTCAAATCCTTTGCATGTATTACTGAGTAATACCACCGCTCTCGTCAACCGCAAGCCATGTTTCCCATTTTTAAAAATACTTTTTCCACTCTGGTACAATGAAAATACGGACTCTCTCTCTCTCTCTCTCTCTCTCTCTCTCTCTCTCTCTCTCTCTCTCGCTCTCTCTCACAACCTCCTTGGGCCTCCAGTGCCACGTTTCTTTTAATAAGACCATCGTTTATCTCTCATGTACGTATTTTCCTCAACATAAATTAGTTCGTCGAATTCTGGCTTTATCATCAGTTCTTTTAGCTCGCTTGCGTAAATAAACCACGGGGGTCAAGATGGAAAGAGATGTCGACCTTTCATATAAATGATTATTGAACAAGAAAGATTACGTGTCTCCCTGGCTTCTGCTTATTCTGCTTGGTCCAAACGGCGCGACGTTTGGCAGCCGCCGGCGTGCTTGCAATCAGAATGTTAGCTCGCTTTGTGTTGCACCAGCAGCAATCAAAGCGTTTCTTCTTGGCCTTTGGCTCAATCTTCAGCTCTTTTGTGCCTCCAGTCGTAGAATGAATATCGCAGAACTTTCTCCCTCGTATATATTTCAAATTAACAATCAATGAGAATAGCACTACAAAGATCAAAATAAATTTGACGTAAAGATTAAAATATACTGCTTTTTACTCTAGGAAAATATATGATCTTGAGTTGAGAGTGAAAAAGTTCAGGCTTTTTTCTAAAATAATGTCTGTTAGGTAGCAGCTTTATTAAATTCACGAGTGCAACAATCAGCGAGTGAACGTGTTTGCATATCAAGTGGCATTTCCACTATACTCTCAATTGAATTTCATCTCACTCTATGTGCACGCCGGGCGTCAAGAAGGAGCTCAATAAATTTCCATTCTGACTCAGCTCCACTGAGATACAAGATGCTGCAACCTTAATTGAATTTTTGCTGTGTTTCTCGGGATTATTCAAAATTATTGCTCGACCAGAAAATGTTATTTTGATCTTCACTCCTTCACTGATGACCAAGAAGATTGGTAAAAACGGGATACGTTTATACAATTTACTTAAAATTAATGTTTTAAAATAAACAGACTGCATTGCCCAAGATGAAATTGTTGGTTGGAGACTCCAGAAGCATCTTCACTAATGTGGTAAAATAATTATCTCTAATTTCATGTCGGAAATTCAAATGATCTACCGAAACGAAAAAAACTTTTTCTTGTTTTATCGCAGGAAATACATATGCTATTGGCACTGCTGCCCTATTGACACGCATTTGATTCCAAACACCAATCTGCATCGCATTTGAATATCCCATTTTTTTTCTTACCACCCTCGAGACTCGAGACAAAACGTCGTGCTATTCCCCTGACGCTGTTTCAATAACTTTAATGAGCATAACCCCCATAGATACGGTCAGCTCGAACTAGGTTGCCTGCGCACGAAGAAAATAAACACTATAAGAGTTTTCTCAGGGTAGAATCAGTTTATATGTTGAAGTTTTTCAAATAAATTCAGTGAATAATAAAATTATTGCATCTCGCAAATGAAATTGGTAAAGTCGGTGCATTTTTCCTTGTACAATTTATCTTCAAGCACTTTCCTGATGAAAACACAGGATGCAGAGCCCCTTCCGACGTCGTCTGCTAACCTTTCCTTTTCCCACAAGGAACTGTTGAGCGGCAGCACCTCTCCGTCCAGCCACTGATATTCTACGCCTTTGTTTGCCGCATCAGACGCAGAAAGCCAAAAACCAGATTCTAACAACAGGTTTATTATAAAAAATAGCGTGGTTTTTTACTTCAAATTTACCTGGCTCCAGCTCTGTCAGTTTCTGATGCAAAAGACTGATTTCTTCCTGAGTTTTCGGACTAGCAAGACGCATTCCTTTCTCCTCGCAGATTTTCTTCGCCATGTCCCATGTATTCTACGCAAAATGATTTTAGAATTTACTGAATTGTTCATTTATATCCAAAGTTTATACTTTTTGCAACGAAAAATGATACGTTTTTCCATTTTCCAGCGTAAACACGGCCCACCCTGAAGGATCAATGAGATTAAATTTTCCCTTCTTTCAAAATAATATGCAACTCACGTTTTTGCTTCATTAACTCCAGCAACTAAGAAAAACAAAAATACAAACATTTTTTCAACCAAGACAGAAGGTAAGAGGAAAGCTAAATCTTTTATTTTTACGTATTCGTTAACGATTTTTACCTTTGCATTCAATTGCTGGAGCTGGTTCCTAAACTGTTGCTTTGCGTCGCTAACTTCACCCTAAATTCGAAATAAAAATATTTTAAAATAGACAAACTACAGAAAATTTCACCTTTAATGTGTCCTGCTCGTTTTTTAGTGTTTTTATTGCGATTCGTGTCCCATCAATCTGCCGTAAAAATTGCTCAAATAAATTTAGATTTAATTCGTCGAATTTGTTATACCTTTGAAGTCAAACTATTTTGGTTAGCCAGCAATCGGTTTGCCAACTCACGAATACGGCTATTAGTAGGTGAGTTCTGAAATCAAAATTTCAAAATATGATCTGAAGTTGAGAGGTGGAAAATTGATATTATCACCGGATGCGTCAGCTCTCTTTCGAATTTCTCCAAGTCGTCCTTTCAACAAAGAGAACATTGAATTTGGAAGGAAATTGGAAATATTTTATCTCACCTTCAAATTAGTCTGCTCTTTTTTCAGGGTTCCAAACTCATTTCGCAACAAGTGGATCTGAGGGTGATGAAAATTTTTAAATATATTTGATATATATAAGCACTGACAAAATATTGAATATGATTTGATCGCTTCCCGGACTGAGCCCAGCTGAGATTTTAATTCTTTGATGTCAGATTTAGATTTCCCGTCCTTAAGAAATATACATTCTGTAAGAAATTCAAAGCACATTTACAAATGGCTACAAACCTCTGTTATTGAAAGGTTGACTTTTGCTGCAAGCTCCTGCACAAGTTGCTTTGTCCCTCTCAACTCATTCTATTGAGAGCAAAAATATGAGTAAAATATTGGTAAATTTGTTTCTTGACCTCACCTTTATACTGATCCCAGATTTATAAACCATCTCCAAATTTTTCCGTACTTCTCGGAACTAAATTAAAATTTTAGTTTTATATTCAAAAAGAAAACATAAAAACTACATTTGAGTTGGTGTTTTTCCGGTCTTCATCCAGTTGAGATGTTAACTTTTGAATGGTAGATTCAAGCTAAGCAGGAAAAAATATTATTTTGTAACAAGTCTAAAGGTTCTTGAATAAAATTACTTCCGAAGGTGATTCCAAGTTCAAGCCCGTCCGTACAAATTTTTTCGTTGAAGCTTGAATGAGGGAGGACGTTTCGAGTGAACGAGATATATTCAGATATGTTATTAGGGTATGAAAGAGGTAGCTGCTAAAACGGAAATGAGCTGAAAGTTACTCTATAGGATTGTCAGATTAAAGACAAGCGTTGTCGAATAGTCCAAAGGATGAAAAAAAAATTAGAGATGGAAGGGTATTCCAAACTTCTTGATTCTATCAGGATATTTTTAAAGACAGAGATAACTTGAAAACAAACAACGGACGCACCAACGTAAATTTTTCTAGGCTTTATTTACGTGCCTAATTAGGCTTCATTTTCCCTATACTATAATAATCCAGCAAATAATATTCTATTTTTTTGAATTTTTTTTCCAAAAATGTATAATTACAGAAATTCAGAATTTTTAACGATTCAGGTGTCAACATATTTTTTTTGCATAATAATCACCTGGTCAAAATGGTTTATCTCCACTATAGGAGTCAATATTTAAAAAATGTTTTCTAAAATTCAGTTTTTGCGGAAAATTTAGTTTACAATTTAATTACATACCCTAAAATCATATCTGACAATCACGATTTGGCCATTTCAAGTAACATTATTTAAAACAATAATTCATTATTGTGTTTAAACGTGGGAAGGCCCAGATAGGATATAAGAAGTATAAAATAACACTCACCCATATTTATTGTATTGAGCAGAGGAAGTCGCGAAGAACACGCAGACAAGTAATAGAACCGAACGAGAAAGCATTTTCCTGATTAATTGTAGAAACCCTTACGTCAATTTAAACTCGAAGAAATATGGATTGGTAATAGAACCGGGAAACAACCGACTGCGTTTTATAGCAGACCAAGACTGAGAGGAGGAGAAGGAAGCATTTAAATAATTCCTGTGTAAATGGAGAAATAAAACCACCAGCGCCACATCCTTTGAACATTATTTCGTTAAATGTCAGCATTATCACGGTTTCTTTTGGCTTGCTTAAAATTAAAATTAAATTTGACAAATAGTACAAAATAAATTCTGCTTTTTATTCTAGGAAAACGTCATGGTAGCGGAAAATATGGTCATTCGCATATTTATTTAGCACATGAAATTTAGTTGAGTAAGAAAAATTCAGGTTATATGATTTTTAAAATTTGATGTCAGTATGTAGCAACTTTATTAAATTCATGAGCGCAACAATCGGCGAGTGAACGTGTTTGCATATCAAGTGGCATTTCCACGTCACGCAACTCTCAATTGAATTTTATCGCGCCACTCTGTATACACGCCGGGAGTCAACAAGGAGCTGATGGATAAATTTCCATTCCGACTCAGCTCCTCTGCGTGACAAGATGCTGCAACCTTTATTGATTTCTTTGCTGTTTGTCTCGGGATTCATCCAAATTTTTGCTCGACCAGAAAATATAATTTTGATCCTCACCGATGACCAAGATTTGGTGAAAACGGGATACGTATACACAATTTACTTTAAGTTTTGACTCAAAATTAATTTTTTCAAATAAACAGACTGCTTTGCCCAAGACGAAATTGTTGCTGGGAGATTCCGGAAGCACCTTCACCAATGCGGTAAAATAATTATCTTAAATTTAATGTGTTTTTTTTAAATTTTAATTTCAGTTTGCAACGACGCCAGTGTGTTGTCCAAGCCGTTCTTCCATTCTGACAGGCCGCTATTTGCACAATCACAGAGTGTTGAACAACTCTATTTCCGGAGGATGCGCCAGCGATAAGTGGAGAGAAGACTTTGAAAACAACGCAACGTTCGCGACGCACCTCAAGAAGCAGGGGTACAAAACGTTTTACGCAGGCAAATATTTAAATCAGGTAAAACACAATTTTTCAATGGAGGAATGTGATAACATGCGACAAGGAATATTTATTGTGACATAAATGAAAATCTGTTGCAAGCTTGGAGACAAGGAATTTTCCTAATGCAACAGTTTTTTTTAATAAAAATTTCATAAATAAAAATATAATTTTTATAGCGTGTTTTTGATTAAACGCAAATATGAAGTTGATTAGAATTGTAGACTCTTTTAGGACCAATTAAAAATAAAATTTCAGAATTTGTCAAAATTAAACTCTTTTTGTCAATGATTTTTCACTTGATTTAAATTCCTCTAGTCGTGATCTATCCAACGGTGAACGAATTTTGAGGAAAATTTCACCAAATTGTTTAACAAATCGTGATTTTTAATAAGGAGATATTGCTCGCCGCTTGATTAGCACGCAAACATCAATCACACTTTCTCGCAAAATTTAACGGCAGCCTGGGAAAAAATAAGGCTCTCTCCAAATTGTTTAAGATAATAAATATAAGGTAAAAAGGTCTTAACATCCACTTTAAATTACATTTTTTATTTAAGATTTTTTAAATTAATATTTAAAAATAACTTTTAGTACGGCAAGAAAAATGCTGATGTGCCGAAAGGGTGGGACTGGTGGTTCGGCCTGCAGGGAAACTCTCGCTACCAGAATTACACGCTCTCCGAAAACGGCACCTGGCGCAGTTACGGCGATCGTCCTGAGGACTACCTGACTGATGTCATTGCCGAGCGAGCGCTCGAGTTCCTGAACCAGGGCCAACTGCAAAACACACCCTTCCTGATGGTACTCGCCACCCCTGCGGCGCACGACCCTTTCACCCCTGCCGAAAAATACAAAGGGCGCTTTGCTAGGAGCCAATTGCCGAAAGGAGCCGATTTCAACGCTTTTAATCAGGTGCAAAAATGATTAATTTTGTTGAGTTTTTTTTCCATTAATAACGAAACAAAACAAATTCTAAAAATTTAATTTACAATGTTTTCGTGTATAAAGTAAAATTGATCATATTTCTATAAATTGAAATTTTCAGTCAAAAACTTTACCAAAATTTGAGCTTATAATTTAAATAATTTTGTAAATATTAAAATCAAGAATTTTAATCAAGTTTTATGTAGATTTTAATAAGTTCGAATATTGCAGGGAAAGCATTGGCTAGTGCAAATGCCTCCGCTCACCTTGTCAAACGAGACTATCTCGAAAATTGAAGAGATTTACAGGCACAGATTGGAAACCCTGCTCTCAGTGGACGATCTCGTGGAGCAGATTGTCTCGAAATTGGAGCAGTTGCAGCTTTTGGAAAGGACCAATTTGGTGTTCACCTCAGACCATGGATACCACTTGGGTGCAGTTTAATTTAGTTTATTTAAATCCTCAAAAATTTGTATTTTAAATAATATAAAAGATTTGATTTTTGTAAGGCGATTTTTTGCTGCAAATTAATTTGAGTTTTATCTGCGTCCATGAATAATAATTCACTTTTATTTATATTAATTTTTTCTAATATATATATGTGCTTAATGACGCAATTTCACGGGCCAGAGGACAAAATTGGCACGATTTTAGAATTTTTTTGATCTTGTTTTAGGCCAGTTTGCGATGCCGTGGGACAAACGCCAGCCGTACGACTTCGACATTCGAGTTCCATTTTTGATCCGCGGCCCTCGCATCCCCAAGAAGAAGACTTTTGAGCAGCCCATTCTGCTGACTGACCTGGCGCCGACCTTTTTGCAAATCGCCGGAATCGAGGATGACAGTGGCATGGACGGAATTTCCTTATTTAAATCGATCGAGTTGGAAAAGATGAACAGGTCGTTTCTCATTGAATTCAACGGCGAGTCGCACGAGGATTCTGTTTCTCCAGACTGCCCTGAGGAATTCCGAGAAAAAGGGCAGTTCTTTGTAGGATTTGCAGTATTGATATATGCTTTTCGATTTTATTTCATGCTATTTTTAAGGAGTGCAATCTGGATAACGCCTGCAAATGCCAGGACGTGCGGAATAACACTTACGCTTGCGTCCGGCACATTTCAAACAAATGCAGTTTTATTTTCTGTCACTTTGATGATGATGAGGTTTTAATTTTCAGGCTAAATATAGTATTTTATTTTTGATTTAAAAATGTTTTCCAGGACTTTGAGGAGTTTTATGATCTGAATTCGGACGCCCTTCAGTTGAGAAACGTCGCTGATAATCTTCAACCGCATTTTCTGCAGTTTTATCGGAAGTCTCTTAAGAAATTGCAGTTGTGTTCAGGGAAGGAATGCAAAGAGAGCGGATGGAAGAAAGTCTTGTGTCCTGACTTCGGAACAGATTAAAACTAGAATTAGTCTCGGACAGAAATTTGCAGTATTTGTATTGTTCACCGACGTTTAATAAAGCGGATAGTGAATTCTAGTTTAAAAAAACTGATTTCTCGCTGATACCCTATAAAATATAGGAAAATAAAAAGCAAGTGTTTTCTTTTAAATCTTGATTTTGCTCCTAAAAGCGGTCAACATTTGTTCTCTAGAAAAAAAAAATGAAAATCAAATAATATTTTTTTGACTGTTTAATTGTCCTTGGAATAATATGGTGCTAGAAATTCAAAAAAATCAAAACAAGCAAATTCACTTTACGCAATCTTAATTTAGGTTTCAAAGAATATTGTCTGACATAGAAACTTAATAAATAAAAAATAGCTTGAAAATATCAACTTTAAAAATTGCTTGATAAGAAAATGACAACGTTAAAATTAAATAAACAAAAATACATAGAATAAATTAACTGTAGCTTTTGTAATGTGAACATCTATTCGAAATTATCGCAGAACTGACAATGAGAAAATATGGCTCAGAATTCAAAAAGAGGCCAATCCTAGTAAAATATATTTGATTTATAATAAATTTTACCACAAGAGGCGAAGTTTATATGATTGTATTTTTCTGGGTTCTAAAAATCTGCAGTAATTATAAACAAAAGACAGCACTCCATCCTAAAATCTAATCAAATTTCAAAATCATCCTTAATCTGCGAGTTAGGCGTCGTTTTACAGGTTTCCGAACATGTAAAACTCAAATTTAATGTCAGAATTGATAATGTTTTACAACACCTAAAGTTAGGGCCAAAATTAAAAGTTTCACGTCGACATCTCAACTTGAACAAAAGTTACAGTCATTTTCTGAGATTTTTAAAATAATTTAAACAGAAAAACCACGCGCTTTTTTATCTTCAAGCTCCGACTCCCATCACCTCTCTAGCTAGTTTGAAGTTTTTTACCCTCTTTAATAATAAAATATGAAAAAATATAATGGAAAACGACGCTTTTTCTTGATAGAGATTTTCAAGGACAAAACTAAAGCGACATTGGATTAATAATGAAAAAGAGAAGCCAATTATACACGCGGTTTTTCATTGCCAGAGCTGCCCATTATGACTTATCATTTTGTCCCATCTGGTTTTTCCTGATCCCAATCTGCACGTTAACCTTGCTCCACTGACATTGTGCCACTTGAGAATCGCACGCGAAACATTTGCCACTCCATCAAAAAAATAAAGCACAGAGTAAGAAAGAAAATAAATTTTCTGCAATGCTCGCGGCTTTCTTTTCGCATGCACAAATTGGCAGTTAACGATATTTTCCCATTCTCACCTCGTAATAACACATTGTCATGCGTGACATTACCCGGCCACCGCCATGACGTCACCCCTAATTCATACTTCCTGGTAAAAAATCGATTGAAATAAGAGAATGAATTTACAAATCGATGCAAACAAAATTTAATAGAACGCCATGCTAATCATCTGAACTTGAGGATGATCCACAGCAGGAAAAACACGAAAATACAGAAGAGGAAAAGGTAAACAAGATGGTAGTTGTGGCTGCCCTTGCCCAGGCGAAGCACTCTGTCCATCGTTTTGCCGAGGAAGCCCCGAGAATGCTCCATGTCGTCGTTCTGGAAACGACAAGTTTAGCTTCTCTTCTTTAAAAATCTCATAAAAAATAAACTCACTATATCAGTCAGCAGTTTGTTGTGGTATTTCACTTCTGTGCCCATTTCTATGCAGAGCTGTAAAAATGATAAATTTTAATATTTAAAACATCATTTTTAATAATTAATTATTACCGATCGAAGTGCCCCAATTTTGTCTTGCAGCTGGTCCGTCATCTGCTCATTTTCCTCCTCGACGGGCGAATGGGGTTGGAATGAATAGGATTGGTCTGAAATAATAAAAAAAAACATTATAAATGATTTATCTGTTAAGATTTCCTTTAAATTTCATTAACTTCCTAAATTAATTAAAATCCTACTTACTAGCATGAGCTCTCCTCATTTTGGCAACGTTTCAGTCACTTCGGCTGCTGGTTAATTAAATTGTGTGCATTATACCTGAAAAGGGGAAAGTAGAAAATTAAAAGAGACGTGGCATTTCTAAACTTGATTATAAAAACGATAGTAAAATTGTTTAAAGGCTTTTTATGATTTGCCAGAAACGAGAAAGAAATTTAAGTTGTAAAAACTCGCCTGTCAAGCCGCAAATACTGAAGTAAAATGGACAAAAGTCACGAAATTAAGGGCATCATTCTTTTGAGCTGGACTTTCTCTGTTTTTGTGTTGAATCAACAGCAGATCCATATGTTTTGTACCACCTGGTGTCTGATTAGAGAAACACGTTGAGTTGGAGCGCTCTGATTGGTCGATTTTCACTTTTTGATGCAAATTGGCGCCAAAGAAGCGTGCAATAGGACCGATGCTAATGTAAAAAGTGGTGTCAAAACAATTATTATTTTCAATTTAATTTTAAGAAAATATAATTTATTTTTGTGGCTTTTATTTTTTATAAAAATATTTTGAGTGACAACAGTTGAATAATTATTTTCCTTGGATATTAATAATAAATTTTCCTCGTCTCTTTGGTCTTGTCAAAGACAATTTTCTTGAAAGAGGAACTTTTTCCATGCAGTATTTAAATTAATTAATAATTATTGCACGCGCAAAATAAACACGAGATAGATTTTAACCCAAAATTGAGAAGAGAGGCTCCGCTTTGTCCTTGGCACGTAACCCTTGCCGTCACGGTGTCAGAGGTCAGTGTGACGCATCTCCTCTCAACTGATAACAATTTGATCTCGATTGTCCAGCGTCCAGTAGCAACGGCACAATCAACATGTTAATATCGGATGCTCTGTTTTTCTCCCTTGTTTATGCCACAGTGATCGCAGATCCTGTAAGTAAAAAAATATTTTCTATTTATTGCAAAACTAGTTGTATTTTTCTCTATAGTTAAATATCTTTTCTACGCGGTAGATTTTTATTTAATCCTCAAAATTGAATGTTTTTGGGAGCAACCAGCAAGAGGAAGTCGATTATTTGAAAGTTTTCTCTCAAATGTTTCTGCGAATTAATTAATGAATTTAATTCTTTTGAACGGACTTATTGTTAAATGTTGAATTGTTTCGACACTCTTTGTCTCTGGTGTGCTTTAAAAAAATTCTTCCTTTCCTCTAATGTTTTCCTTAAAGGTCTCAAAAGAGCACCAAATTCCCAGAATTGAAAATATTCAACCACCCTTAAAACTGTATTTCCTCGCCTAAAAAATTAAATCTCTAGATTTTCTCAAAAGGAGACAACGACAAAAACTTAGTTTAAATTTTAGAAGAAAAATCATTTTTTGGCCCGCCTATTCTTAAAGATATTATTGTAAATATATTTTACAGATCATGATGTTTTTTTCTTAAAAGGGGAAGAAGTAATTCTAAATGAAAATTCTGCATATATTTAAGAAACCAATATTGAATTATTTTAAATTTAAATCGGTCTGAACAACCTAGAAATAATTGTATTAGCCTACATAAATTAATTATCTCATAATTTTTTTTAAATAATAAATTCTCCAGATTGTCTACCGGGGCGAGCAACAGTCGCAAAAGCCGCCGAAGCGATTTGAGCTGGCCAGAAACTGGCAGCAGTCGTCTGAAATTCAGCAGATTCCCCAGCAGTCCGAATACGACTACCAGCAACCCCTCGTGGTGGTGCATTCGTACAAAAAGCCCAGCCAGTACCAGTACTACTACGAAGGGCCGACCCTGCAGAATGTGCTCGAGCCACCAGTGCAACAGCCCGAAAGGCCGAGATCCAAGAGCAGCGTCATCCAGCAGATCAATGCATTCTGTCTCGAGGAAAACGGCCAGTTTCCGTTTCCGCAGGACTGCAGAAAATTCGTCAATTGCTGGAAGGTAAAAATTAAAAAGACTTATTGGCATATTGCGCAACAACAAAAATTAATTTGAATTGTTCACCTCAATTATCAGTTGATAAAATTGTGGGGAAAAGTTTAGTACTTGACAAATTTAAAGGAATATTTTATGTTAAGTTAAAATCCAGTTTTCACAAATTTTCAGTACAACTCAACTTCTTTCAATTTAAAATATCTTATTTGCTATTCGCACAAAAAATTGTTTTTAAAATATTTTGAATCTTTAGGGTCGAGGAACGGTTCAGGTGTGTGCTGCTGGAACCTTATTCGATCCAGAAATGCGAATCTGCAATCACGCCAATCGGGTGAGCTGTACAGACACAGACGTGGAGCAACCGCAGATTTTTCACGGCTTCGTCAGGGCAGGAGGTCGCCGCCTCGAAGAGCAGCACGAATTCTCGGAATTCGACGAAGATAACACAGGACAACAGGTAATAAATAATTGCTTTTTTTAAATTATTTTTTTTATCAAAACTGTTGGGAATAAAGAGGATTTATTGCATCCTCTGATTTAATTTGCCTCTAATATTTAAAATAGTTATAAATTAAAAAAAAATACTCAGAGGCAAAGAAAACATCGTCTTGGTATAAAAAGGGAAAATTCAAACTTATTTCCGTATAATGATGTTTCCCCCATTTTAATTTAATTTAATTTTTCGTAAGATGGTTTGTAAATTCTTATTTGGTGCATGAACTTTGCTACAAACTTGATGCGCTGAAATCACAAATCCTTTTTTGGTTATTTTGTGACTGCAAAAATTCAATTTTTAATCATAATTTCAATTTAGGGGTAGCTATCCTGTTTTAATTTAATATAAAAGCAAATTGAAAAATATAACTATAGTTTCCCAATTGTCTCGGAGCACTAGCTGCTTTGCATTTCCATTTTAATTTTGATTTACAAAGAAAACTACATCCATAAATTTTATTTAGAATAGAAGATCTCACCCTTGGTAAATTTCGATGAAAATTTTCGTTCCTTTTTTTTTATTTCAAATCCAAATTAACACGACCTTTTTAAATTTTCCCTCATGAAAATTCAAAATATACGTTTTCGCTAAGTTAATTTCTGGTTATAGGTTGGGCTGGAGCAGAACTACAACCGGGAGTGCGAGTACCCTGACAGGCCATGCCCGATTCCGCAGCCGCCGAGCCAGCAGGAGCCGCAGGCCCTGAGCTGCCCTGAGCCGTCGGGGATGTGGCGCCACCCTTACGACTGCACCAAGTTCATCCAGTGCGCACACAACCGCCTCTTCGAAATGCCGTGCGGCCCTGGCACGCTTTTCAACCCTCTGCACATGGTCTGCGACTGGCCCCAAAACGTCGATTGCCAGGTCGGCGGCGGCGAGTTGGTCCCTGAGCAAAGCCAGACGGCCGGACATATCGAAGATAGGATTGCGGTGGAAGGGCAGGAGTCGCAATACTTTGGTCCGCCGATCGCCTCAACCCCAACAACCACGACGACGACAACCACTACAACAACGACAACCACGACGAAACGTCCAACCACCACGCAGAGGAAATACCAAACCATGTCCAGGTCCATTTTGGCATATATATTTTTTTAAGGCAACACAACACCTCCATCATTTTTTTTTTAATAATTCACCAGTTGCATAAACTCGTAGTGTTCGAAACCGCCAAAAGATGGCGCCACCGTATACTTTCGTAATAAATTTAATTTTAAGACACTTCCGCTGCGATTTCAGACTCAATCCTGCCACTGTGCGTTCTTCGCTTAATATGCTTTCTTTTGACGTTCTGAAACCCAAAATCGGTCCAGCCATTCGCCGTAGGAACGTTGGGAAAGATTTTTTTTTTAAAAAATAGCTTTTCGCGATTCTACTGCGATTGGCTTAACCGATTTTGGTTTTCAGAACGTCAAAAGAAAGCATATTAAGTGAAGAATGCACAGTGCCAGGATTGAGTCTGAAATCGCAGCCGAAGTTAATTAAAATCAAAATTATACGGAAATATATGGCGGCGCCATCTGTTCGCGGCTTCAAACACTGAGGGTTTATAAAACTACTGTTGAATTGGAAAAATAAATATTTTTTAGGACCAGACCACCTGCAACCACACCAACTCGGCCCACGACCACCCCAACCACCCCACCTCCAACAACCACCCCCGAGCTCTTGCCGGAAACCACGCCCCCCGTGTTTGTTCCCGAGGAAATTCCGGATGAGTCGAGCATCATTCCCAACGACCTAAAGTCGCCCCCGGCGGGACAGGTGCCTCAGCCGCAGCCCAAAAATGGGCAGAGGGTGCGTCTGCGCAACGGCCCTGAACCCTGGGAGGGTCTGGTGCAGGTCTTTCTCGGCGACAACTTCGGCTGGGGATTCCTGTGCGACGTCAGTGGCAACTGGACCATCAGCGAGGCCAACGTCGTCTGCAATCAACTCGGATATGAAAAGTAATAATAATAATTCGAATAATTCTTTTTTGTGTTGCTGGAACTTTTAGTTATGGTGCGATTGCTTGAGAATTATCCTTTTAAATACTCTTGACAAAACTTGTTGAAAACAAAAGTAAAATTCTTTTAAGTATTAATTTAAATTCATATTTTTTTCTATGAATGATTTTTTTGAATAGTTTTTTCATACACGATTTTTTTAATTTATCTTATTATTTTTTTATTTTTTATCCAAAGAGTACAAGCTACGCAGTTTTCAGACTTTTGAGTCGCTCTTAGAATTATGAAAAACCGTCTAAATTGCTTCTGAGCTCTTCAAATTACATTTAAAACTCACGAATAAAATACATGTCACAGATTTAAAGATGATTTTCCTGCCATGATGTTTTTTTTCCAATTTGGTTTCAAGAGATATATAATTTAATATATTTTAAATTAAAATAAATTTTTAAATTAATCTAGCTGTCAAAAATAACAAAAATTAAGTACAGTAAAAAAATTAAAAAAAGTAAACCTAAAATGCAATAAATTAAAAATCATGTTAAATCAATAAAAAGTCTAAAAATATTCTTACTTATAGGCTCTTAGTCTGCCTCAAAATATTTGTTTTCTTTTAAAAAAGTAATATTTAGTTTTATGTTTAGATATATTTCAATCTGAATTTTGTAAAAAATTCAAAGATTCATCAATTCGAATTAAAATCTCTTAATTATAACTGTTTTAGCGGTGCAGAATTAGCGTGGCAAGGGTCGCGATTCGGCTTGGCCAAAGCGCTGTGGCCTCGACTCTCTCTGGCGTGTTCGGGCCAAGAACGGTCGCTGCTCGAATGCAGGGCGAAAGACGTGTCCTCGCTGGGCTCGTGCGACCTCGCCAGGCACGGGGCCGCCGTCCGGTGCGTGCGGCCGTCCAGGTCCCTGTGCGGCCCGTTGGAGGTCGCGTGGGGCGGCAAATGCTACAAGCTGACCAAGGAAATGACCTCCAGGGAACAAGCCAAAACTCAGTGCGGCGAAAACGGAAATCTGCTCACCATCGAGTCACAGGTAAAAATTTTGCAAATTGAGATTTTTTAATTATTTTTGTTTTTAACAACGGCAGGCTGAGAACGATTTTATTTCCGAGTGGCTTCTCATCAAGTATCCGTCCGTGGGCAAGGTTTTCACCGCCGGAGTGGGCGTCAAGCTGTTTAAAAATCCAGTTTGGATATGGCAGGGCAGCAGCTCGCCCTTCGTCTACAGCAACTGGTGGTCAGGTAGGCAGAATACTGGATTTAATTTTAAGATTTTATCACCGTTTGCAATCTAAAACTTACAAGCCTCAATTAAAACTGTCTAAAAATGAAAACAACCCATCCAGAACAATTAATAAACTCATTTAAAATTAAAAAACTTAAAAGCTGACTAAATTTATCGTTGTAAATGTTTTACAAAAATAAATTATTTTTGTGTTGGTTATTAATTTTAGTAATTTTTTTAAATTTATTTATTATAAATTTTTGCTGTTTCAAAGTTTTTATTGTAAAACTTAGTATTTCTTCAGTAATTTTAATGCATCCGTTGGCAATTTTAATAATATAATATGATTTAAAATGATCTTTTCTCGAGTTATACCAATATATTTTGTGCTGTAAATGTAAATTTGGCATCATAAAATTTATTATCATTCTTTATAGAAGAAATTAACAAAATTTACATATTATTAAACCATCTGAATTAGAATTTAAATCTGAAAAGTTTTCATGCACAATAGATATAGCTAAGTCCTTGAAAATTTGATATTACAGTAACGAGAAAAATATATATAAAAGCATCTAAAATCAGACAAAATTTTCAACTAATTGCGTTATTGGCCGATGGAAACATCTAAATATATTTTAAACGCAAAAAAATGTAATTAATAACAGTTAAAATGGTGAAATTAGGGCAAAACTATTAACTTAATTATAAATAAAAGTCGATTTCAAAAAATGAACAGTCCAGAAAGATTTTTTATAATATTTTTTACGTTTCCACGGTGATTGACTGAACCGATGTTGGTTTTTAGCGCTTCAAAAAAATCATTTCATGAGGGCTGAATGCACAGCAGCAGGATAGAGTCTTTAATCACTTAAAATCAGAAGAAAATCCGGGGGATGTATTAAGAATATTTTTTTAGTAGCAAAAATGGAGCTGAACGACCTGGAAGCCAGCTTATAAAGCTTTAAAACGCTATCTAGTACCATAAATGAGCTTTTTGCAAATTTCCTGGCCAATGTATAAAATTAAGGCTTTCCGGAAAGTCAAAAATGACCCAAAGATCGATTATTATAGTTTTTACCTATTAAATATCACCACTAGCTTCAAAATTCTAATATGTATTATTGTTTCCAGGGTCTACAAAATCCCGTATTTTCCCCCAGAAAAACCTACTGCATTGCAAACAGAAACTGCTTTTGCGGTTTTTTGTGCAATTTTGTGAATTTTTCTGAAACACGTGCATTTTTATTGAAGATAAATATTTCCATGATGGATTAACAAAAAAGGCTCCTAACAAAATCAGTATAAAAGCCATTGGTTTCACCAAAAGACCAAAAATTTTAACACTCATCGTAATTTTCCAAAACTTCCGACTTTTTTGGCGCGAAATGTGACCTTAAATCCGGAAAAATACGGTAGTTTTTTCCAGCTGGTTTCTGCGCAAAAAACCAGTTGTTAATTTTTGTACATTGCAAAATTGGCGAACCCATAAAGATTTTTAACCTCTTTGGAGCTCCTTAAATAGAAAACTGAGTCGAATCAAAAATAAAATACGAGATTGTCGAATATCCCAAGAGTTTCCATGTAAGAAAAATAAATAAATTATTTGTAGAATCGACTGGCGACGACGGTTGGCCCGAGTTGAAAGCAGACAGGATTCCAAAGTGCGTGATCGGCTCGCGTTTCTTCCCGTGCAAGGATTCGCGCAAAGGCGAGCTGTGCGACCAAGGCTACCTCTTCTGGGAGGCGGCCGAGTGCTCGGACAGGAGCTGGGCAGTGTGCGAGCGGCCGCAGGACGAGGTTGCGTGCCGCGAACCTGGCGTCAGGTACAAGGGCAACGCGAGCATCGGCATCAGCGGCCTCGAGTGCCAGCCGTGGGATTTGAAGGAGCCGCTGCTCCGGCTGCTCAGCATCGCCGAGAAAGCCGACCTGCAGAGCCACAACTACTGCAGGGAACTGCCCCTGGCCAACCAGAAGGTCGATATAAACGGACCCTGGTGCTTCGTCGCCCCAAACTGGCCTGAGGAGTGCGATGTGCCCAGCTGCAACGCCAGTGTTGGTAATTTGACTGATTTTTTTATTTAGGAACATCATAAAAGGGGATCGAACGAAATTAAAATAATTTTTTTGCATCAGCTTGTTGATTTTGATGAATTTAGAATAAAATGACCAATGGAAATTTTTATATGTAGCACAAAAGGTGAGCTAGGGAGGCTGTAAAGTCTTAAATATTTCAAAATATATTTAAAAATACAGTTTTAAATAAAATTTTATGAGACAAAACTATTTATGGGTAATTTTAGACATTCCGAGACAAATTAAAATTTTCTCTCAAGAGTCTGTCAATTTTAAAAAAATAATTGGAGCAAAAACTCCACAAAATTTTGAAAGCTGAAGAATTATACATATTTTCATGCTTGTTTTAGGGGGATTCTGGTTTGAAAGCATTATTTAGTGAGACACAAATTGATTAATTCAGCAAAAACCTACTAAATCTAAAAGCTTACAAATTTTCTTGCATTTTTCTATTTAAATATCCAGTAAAATAAAATTGATTGTAAAGTTATGGGGATTTTTCCATGTTAATTTTTGCAAATTTAAATTTTTTTGGTAAAACAATGTTTTTTAATTTTATTTAAATAATTAATTCATTTTAGAAGCTCGATCTAGCACTTTAAACGTGCAGTGCAAAACGAACGAACGGCGGTGCGAGAGCGGCGGTTGCATCTCGACAGACTGGATTTGCGACGGAGAGAAAGACTGTCCTGAAGGCGAGGATGAAAGAGGGTTTGAGCCGAATTTTCCTGAGCTTATTTTTCAAATTACGATCATAATTAATCAGATGCAAGGATCTGCTATCCGGATTCACGGTGAAGCTGTTCAACCACCTGGTGGCGAGGGACCGAGAAAAGTATTTGGGGGTGAAAGTGGAGAAGTGCGCCAAGCTGTGCATCGAGAGCCACTCGTTCGTCTGCAAGTCTTTCAGCTACCAGTAAATAAAAAATCACATTTATTTCTTTTTTAAATAGTTTTTAGATGGTTTAGTAATTTTTCTGATTGCGAGCTTTAATTACTTTTTTACTTAATTTTTTTCTGATGCAAAACCAATTTGAAATTGGAATAATTTGAGACTTTTATAGAAAAACTCATTAAATGTCTTGATCATGAGATAATAAAGGTCCAAATCATGCATTTAAAAACATTGCAAAAACACCATAAACTATTTAAAAAAAAACTAGCTAAAATTCACAGCCATTTGGATTTTTTTTTTAAAAATTATTATTTTAATTTTTAGTTCAACCAACAAAACATGCATTTTAAGCGAAGACAATATCGGAACGTCTGGAGGTTTGAAAATGAACGAAGCGTGGGATTATTACGAGCGGAAAGCGCTGACGGTCGACTGCTCCAACATGTTTAATTGCGGCAACAAAAAATGCATTCCTAAGCGATCTGTAATTAATTTTCTAAATCAAAAACCATTTTCTTAAACCGATTTTGAAGGTTTGTGACGGAAGAAATGACTGCGGAGACAGGACTGACGAGAAAAACTGCTCGCCGGACGCACTGAATTTCGGTCTCAGGTTGATCGGCGGTGCGACAGAAAACGAAGGCCGAGTGGAAGTTAGAGGTATATTTCTATTAATTAGAGGGGTTTTGATTTTGATATTTTTTAAAAAAAAAATCAAGCTTTCAACAAGTGGGGACTGGTGTGCGACGACAAGTTTGACATTTTGGACGCCCACGTGATTTGCAAGGAATTGGGCTACACGCTCGGCGCCGCAGCGGTTGTGCGAGCTTCAGAATACGCACTTCTTCTAAACAGTAAGTTTTAATTTTTTGCAGGGTTTGGAAAAGGGTAGATAATTTCTTAAAATATATTAAAATGAATTAAAAAATTAGAAAATCAGCAAAACCTGAAACAATATATTTAATCATGCGGGGAAGTTGTACATTTGGTCAATTAAAAAAATTTCAGGCACGAAAAAACTTCCGTTCTTCATGGACGACCTGCAGTGCAACGGAAGTGAATCGACAATCAGCGAATGCAACTTCAGTGGCTGGGGCGAACACGACTGCAGACAAGATGAGGTATTTTTCTAAAATTATTTTAAATAATAATTTAAAAAAAAATTATCAGGCTGCTGCCGTATCTTGTCGCGTGCCTGGCCAAGAATGCAACCCTTACGAGTTCAAATGCGACAGCGGCGAGTGCCTGCTTTTGAAATACCTCTGCGACGAGTTTGACGACTGTCAAGACATGAGCGACAGTTTTCCGGAAAAGTGTCAGGTAATTTTCAGGGATTTAAACTTATTTCAGCTGGGCGTTAATGATTTCTAGTCAAAATGTCAGCAAAATTGTGAATTTGCATAGCGTAAAAAAGACAATATCAAACTATTTATCTCGTGAGTGTCAAACAAAAAATCTAAGATAACAAAAGTTCGTTAAATTTTACAAGAAATTTGATTCTAAAACCTTTTCCCAAAAATATTTAAGATTGACCAGTTGCATAAACCCTTAGCTATTGAAACCGCCAACAGATGGCGCAACCACAGACTTTCTTTAAAATTTTGTTTTAAGCGGTTTTCAGGCATTTTTGCTGCGATCTCAGACTCTATCTAGCTATTTTGCTTTTTTTAATTAATTTGCTAATTTTTAACGTGCTGAAAACCAAAATCGGTTCAGCCATTCGCCGTAGAAACGTTCGAAAAGATTTTTTTATTTCAAAAAAAGTTTTTCACGATTCTACGGCGATTGGCTGAACCGATTTTGGTTTTCAGCACGTCAAAAATTAGCAAATTAATTGAAGAATGCACAGTAGCTAGATTGAGTCTGAAATCGCAGCGGAAGTGCCTTAAAATCGAAAGTCTACGGTGGTGCCATCTGTTGGCGGCTTGGAACACTTAGGGTTTATGCAACTGGTGATTCACCTAATGGTTAACTAAAATAAACCATTTAAATGAAACCCTTGGTGCAGGGTACCCCAATAGTAGGCTAGAAAATAAAAAATTAGTTCCCCATTTTCCCGTTTAAATTAATCAGTTTTTTCCTTTCCTTTTGAGGCTCCGCTGGAGGTTCGGCTTGCCGGTGGCGAGAACGAGTTGGAGGGGCGCGTGGAAATTCGCTACAAGGGCACCTGGGGCAGCGTGTGCGACGACAGTTTCGAGCAGCCCGACGCGCAGGTCATCTGCAGGATGCTGGGCTACTGGGGCCCGGCCAAGGCGCTCAAGGCGGCCACCTTCGGCGCCGGCTCGGGGCCCATCTGGCTGGACGAGGTGCAGTGCCTGGGACAGGAGACGGACATCGCAAAGTGCGGACTGCTGCCCTGGGGCGAAAACAACTGCGGACACAACGAGGACGTCGGCGTCCGATGCTCGTTGGGAAACTTTACCTTTGGCCAAAGACACAAGGTGATTTATTTAATAACTGTAATTAATTAATTTTTTTATGTATTTTCTGTGCTAAATGAAATTAAAAATCTGGCCTGTTTATTGTTGAGATTTTATTATCAAATTTTAGTATCTAAGATGACAGAAAAAATGTGAAAATTTAGCAATAACCATAACTAAAGCGTTGATCCAAAGTTTCAAAAATTAATTTTTAAATTTCTAATTATTATTACTTCATCAGAATGATTTAATGTTTTTTTGCAGTTATTCCACTCCACATAATTTTTTCTTATTTAATTACTTCTGTGTCTTGAAGGAGCCGGAGCCAAAGATCAAAGCCCAGCCGCAGGTGCTGACCGAGTTTTTCCCCGCGCAGTGCGGCTCCATCCAGCTTCCAGAACCGTTGCTGAAGGGCAGTAGGTTCACTCCGAAGGTGATTGGAGGGTTAGAGGTGGAAAAAGGTTCCCATCCCTGGCAGGTAAACCCGCTTAAACCCTCTTGAAGGGTTTTTTATAATTTATTTAATATTTTATCTCGTGATCAGGGCAGTTTGCGGGTGCGAGGTCCTAGCGGCTTGTCAGTGCACTGGTGCGGCGCGATTTTGATCTCGAATCTGCACGCGCTGACCGCGGGTCACTGTGTCATCGACCATCAAAAGTCGCAGTTCATCCTCAGATTTGGAGACCATGACACGCACGTGAGCGCCTGTTTTGATTAAAAAATTATTTTTATGCTGTTGATTTTTCGATTTAAATTTTTGTATGAAAATTTTAAAATTATAATTTTAAGAGACAACTTAACTTTTGAGAACTTGAGACATTTCGAGACAAATAATAATTTTTTCTCAAGTCTCTGAAAATTTAAAAAAAAAATAATTTGGAATAAAAAATCAAACAATTTCTGAAAGCTGATAAATTGTCTTCAATTTTATTTTAATTTCCATTAAAATTAAATTGTGATAAAAATTTAATTAAATCATTTTTAGACTGCCGAGGAGAGCGAGCGCGACGTGCAAATCGACGACATTATCCAGCACGAGGAGTTCAACATTGGTCCCAGACTGAACAACGATATCGCCATCATCCGAATCCGCTCGCCAGGCATCGAGTTCACCGATTTCATCCAGCCGGTGTGCGTGGCGGCCCGAGACGCGGTGTACTCGCCCGAAATGAACTGCACCATTTCCGGCTGGGGTGCGAAAGGGGCCTCGTCCAGCGGGCCGTCAAGGTTCCTCAGGGCCGGCGTCGTTCATCCCATTCCGGACCAGACGTGCAGAAGCAATCAGGTATTATTCTAAATTTACTTGGTAATCTTATAATAAAAGGCCTGCGACTGTCTACTAACAAATAAAAAAACCGTTTCTAAAAAAATAGATTTTATGCAGCCGGTGCGACACTCGTGTTGTCCCGGTTGCCTGTGCATTAAAGAGGAATGATGGTGAATTTCCCCGCCAAATCCTTTAACACACATACAGATTGGGTCCTAAAAATCATGTAAAGCTAAAAAAATACATAGGCAGCACTGTAAATTTTCGAGAAAATCGGCCTCAAACTTAGCATTGTTTTAAATGGAGAATTTTCAAAGGAATTGTGTAATCACGATTTTTTCTGAAATTCCGCATTTCCCCAAAAAAAGACTCTGGCTGTCCGATAGATCTCGATGAGAGGATTCCAAATCATGTGAGAAAACAAAGTCAAGCAATGTAAATTTCGGAGAAAATTGGCAAAAACAATCTGATTGGTCAGCGCCCAGCGCTGCTGGCCAAGAGAGGGGGGCGTTTCACGCCGTCGATTCTGGTTGCATTACAGAAGGTGGCCGGCGCGCAACTCAATTATCATTTTAATTACGTTTTCATTATCAGAAAAATTGGAAATTTTCGCACATGGTAGCCAATGAATCTGTCCTTGAAAATCAATAAAAAAATTATTTATATTATACGCAGTCTCTGATAGCCATAAGGGTCCGAGTTTGCCTCTGAAAATCATTAAAATTATTAAAATGAAAGAAACATTTTTTCTGAGATGATTCTTGAATAAATTAACTTAATTTTGGGTATTTTGATTTTTCCCAAAAAAAATTTAAACGTTCTTTAACGGACATCTGAAATTTTCGGACGAATTTTTTTCGAAAATTTTAAATTTTAGAAAATGTTGCTGAGCGAGGGAAAACTGGAAATTTAATCAGCTTTCTGAATTTAGGCAGTATTTAACGCTACTATGAACTGGTGAATTTTAATGAAGCCAAACATAGACCCCTTTTGAAAATCTGCAATTTTTGAAAAAATAAAAAAATTTCTTTCAAGACTCAAAAGCACTTTTTTTATCTTCTCACTATTAAATTTTCTTAATTTTTCTCACCCCAGAAGGAATTAATTTCCTATGCTAAAAAAAGAGGGCGTAACCGGTAAAAATCGAAAAATTGGATTTTGAGGCACTTTTGGTCAGATGTACATGGAAAAAATAGGTCAGTTAGGGTTAACTTTACACGAAATTTCATTTTTTAAAATAAAAAAATCACTATCATTCCACTTTAAAGTGGATCGATAAAGGATGACATTAAAAAATTATTTGAAAGGACCTTTTGCTCAAGTAAAAATTCAAATTTTCTCCCAAATTTCGAGCGCTTGACAACATTTTCTTGGCAGATTTCTATTCCTCTCATCGAGATCTGTCCAACGGCGTGTGAAACCTTTTAGGGAAACTCTTTGTTGTGAAATAAAAATATAATTTCAAGTAAGGAGACAGTCCTCACATTTGAAAAGCGTAACTTTGCAGCCACTTTTCTAAAAAATGTACAGTCAATTTTGGCTTCAAATTATTCCGAAGGAATGAATTCATGCATTATGGCAACAAGAATTTTCCAGGAAATTTTCAGTATGAATCCTCTTTAATTTTGTTTCAGGTTTACGGGGGGCAGGCGTTAAGCGCGGGCATGGTTTGCGCCGGCGACCTGCAGGGCAGCGTCGACTCGTGCAACGGCGACTCCGGGGGTCCGTTGGTGTGCCCTGACGAGGGTCGTTTCACGCTGTACGGCATCACGAGCTGGGGTCGCGGCTGCGGCACGTCCAACAAGCCCGGCGTCTACGTCCGGATGAGCGCCTACAGGGATTGGCTCGAGAAGAAAATCAGGCAGATTGAACTGACCGATATCGACCTCGAGAACTTGCTCGAGGCTCGACAGTGAGCAAATAATTTTACTGTGTAGTGTTTTTGATAATAAATGTAGATACAAAATAATAGAAACTTCTGGTTTTCATTTATTGAAACAAGGTAAATTTTAAATTGTTTTGATAGCACATCGAGTTGTGATTAAATTTACAAGGATTCGTTTCTGTAAATTTTGGAAGGAAATTTTTAAGTTAAATTGCGCTGAATGCTCGAAAGATCAAATTTCAATAAAAAATCCCTTGATAAAAACATTTAAGCAGATTTCTACCCCTAAAAAATTATTTCATCGAAAATTAGAAAAACTGTTAAATATTTTTTACAATCAGCAAAAATAGAGCTGCATTTTCTGGTAAAATTTAGTGATTTTCCCAGATTAAAAATAAATTAAAATCGAACGGGGCAACAGGGTAAAATTAGATTTTTATAAAAACATAAGTTAAAATTAAATAAAATTATTTATTTCGACGTAAAATTTTAACTAAGAAATTCTTAAATGCCGCCAAAAGCCACAGCTGTATTACGCGGTCGATGATTTCCTTCAATTCTCCCAGCGTTTTCGGCTTTCGAAACGCGAGCAAAATCAAAAAATGAATGAAAGCTAGGACCACGACCAGCAGTAAGCAATTAACAAGTGAATTCGTGCAGTACGCCCAGAGCGACTCCTCAGGAAGATGCGCGTCCTCGGCATTTTTTGGAGTCTTTGTCCTGGCGATGACACCAGCAAAAGTCAAAACGGCCGAGACCAAATCAAGACTCTCCTGCACGCAGTTACTGGCTACCGAGCAAATCTAAGTAAGAGACGAGTGTTTTTTTAATCTTAATATAGATAAAAAATTGATTTAAAAATACAATTTAGGTCAAATTCAAAAAATTAAAGCCTTGTATTTTCGTGAAGGATTAAATGTATTTTTTTTACAGGAAATGTGGTTTGAATTTTAAATATTAACTTAGCAGGATGAAGGTGAGCCCCTAAAACAAACCCTTAGGAAAAAACGTCTGTTGATTTTTTAAATGCAATAATTATTTTTTAATTAAAAAAAGGCCAGATAATTTTTTAAATTAATTTTCAAAACAATTTAAATTATTGGATGAATTAATAAATTTTCCAAAAGCACACTACTTACTGTATCGACCAAGGACATGATGCCTTTTCACATCCTCACAAAAGAAACGCAAGTGAGCAAAAGTTTGTACAAGGACAAAATGAAATCGTAAAGAAACCTGAGCGAAAAGCCTGCCATTGAGAGGAAGGATTCGACTCGGTTGCTCTCGAGGAAGTGGCTTCTGGCTTGCTTGCCCGACCAGCGACCACCGAGTTCCTTTTTGCAATCAAGAGGCGCCGGGAAGTGGGGAGCTTCGATTTTGCGAGAGAAATAAAAGTTTTAGCCTTTTAACTAGAATAATTTATTTTTCATTCATGGTAGAAAAAGGAGAATGCATACACAGTCTCAATAATATAATCAGCTCGTGTCTTACAATATTTCATCGTCATATAAATACAATAATAAGTAAACAACATTTTCATCATCATTATCTCTCTTTTGTTATTATTTTTCATGTTTTTCCTTTTACTGTTTCGTAGGACAATAATAAATTCAATCAATAAGAATCAACGGGCGTTTCTTTATTGTTTCACGGCGGAGTAAAAAGAGTTCGTTTTGCGACCGGTTATGGTTGTAGTTCGCACAGAGTCCTTCTCACTGTGTACTCGGCTCTCCTTGCGGCGGAAGAAAGACATTTTTTTCTCGCAAATTGCACTGGATTTTATTTTTTTTCGAGGTTGGCGGCCGAATGGATTTTTTTTTGTATAAATGGGTCGGTGATTACTCGTAGTGTATGAGGGACGTTGAATATGAAGCAACTTTGAAACCGAGTATAGCAGACATACTCTCTACCATGGATTATTTTACGTACAATCAGCGTTTTTCATTACCATATTATTTCTTATTTAATGCTTGCAATATAGAAGTACATAGAGAAGGAGTAGAATACATAATTAGTTGCGCTTTTCAGTGTGTATGTATGTTGCGAGTGTAACAGCAAAAAAAGGTTATACAAACATGAACGATTTGCATTTTGATATTGTTGGACCGGCCAGCGCCGGCACGCCGCCGCGGCAACAACTGTAAATAGAAATCTCCAATCCGCGGCGGCGCGAGCGACGCCGGCCAATCGGCGAGCGCTGTCGGAAGGACTTGGCCCCCCACCCGCCGTTCCCGACCAATCACGCGCAGCAACAATTATTATTATAATCAAAAATTGCGGCGGGAAGGGCGGCTGGGCGGCCCGGTCCGAGGTAGAAAACGGTAAATAGTAGTAGTTTCTTCTTCGTCTGTTTCAGAGTGTGTAAACGTTATTTTAAAAAAATACGTCTGTAAATAATGGTCTCGATCACGTATGTACTGAGGTAGTGATTACAAATCGTTCATTTGATTTTTTGTTTTATTTTATTTTAAATCGGATACGGGAAAATCGTACCCCGGCGTCGGCTGGTGTGTGTAGTTGTGTTTCAAGAATGGAAATAAAATACAAATATAAATTCTAATAATTAATTGTTGAACGAGAATTACTTTTAAAATATAAAAGGCGGCAAAAATGTACAGCATCTTATCGAGGTGTGTGCGAGGAAATAATAACAGATTAATTATTAAGCTCAGCTGCGTGAAATTTCGAGTTGTAGTTCTGTCTCTGTTTTTCCGTCTCTCATTTTTTTTTTGTATTTACTGGCTCTTGTCTATCAACATCGGTTATTATTATATTGTGTGGGGTGCTTTGCGTTCGTGAGTGGGATCAATTTTCCTACTGGTTTCATTACGCTATAGTAGTTTAGAGAATATAGATGAAAAGAAAGTCAACAAATGCGCCCCGCGAGGCTTACAGTTGAGAACAAAAAATCTAGATAAGCATCCTAAAAGGTGAAACATATATAGTGACGACGCGAAATTAATCAATTATATAGCCACAGTAATCTACCAATAGTCAAAAAGCTACCTTATTAGATTTCCTTCAACTCATGCGCTGCTGCTGTGAGTGTCAAGGCAAAAATCATGATCTGCGTTTGCGCCTCAAAAACCAAAGGGCGATGATTTCTGCCTGCAATGTCCCAAGTACAATGTGTGTGTGTATGTGTGTGTCGTGGTAGTTTTATATTCACTTAATTACGTTTAAACGTTCACCTATTGTTACCCATTGTTGCACATCATCTTATCTGCTAGAGGGTTACTAAAGAAAAGAAAGTAACATAATTATCGTATTAATTATTTCTATCGTAGCCTTTTCTTTGAAACACGACTGCTTCCAAAGTGCGTGTGTAGCGAATTAAAAAAAGAAAAGATGGCGCCCAGCTGGACGCTCGAAATCAACTGAGGTAAACCGGTGTGATTCTGCTCCGTGGTGTGTGTTTGTTTATTTGTGTGTTGCATTTGTTTGTTTGTTTGTTTGTTTGTTTTTTTCTCCTACAGAGACTTGACATGAAAATCAGAGCCCGTGAAAGGGTAAAACGAATGGGTTGTGATGTAGTTCGCCGCCTGGTATGAATAGTGTCCCATTAGAATTGTTTAGACATTTTCTTCGCAACTGCGTCGCGTGCGAATTTATATTGAAACAGAACTCTTGTGTTGAGGTAGCGTTTGTTTCTTTAATTTGTCGTTTTTCGCAAATTATGAATGCGTAACTTGTTGGTCAGAGATTCGGATCTCCTCTCGAGGTTTGCGAAAAATTATAAACTCCGGAATGGCAGAGTGTGAAAAAGGAAGTTAGTGTGTCGCGTTTGGTGGCAAGCAATTTCGCTTGTTTTTCTTTTGTTTGGAGTGTGAAGGTTGTAGTTTAGCTCTCCGCGTCAGTTTGGTCTGGAAGTTGTGAGTGTGTAGCTAGTTTTCCGACTTCCGGCCCGCCGCCTTGGGCCCAGACTGTGTACGTGTGTGTGTATATCACAAGGCAAACGCACCATTCGACCGAAAATTTCTTGTTTACTTTCACCCAGATGATAGTTTTCTTAGCTTCGAGGCGAATTCCTTGATATATATGCGTGGTCATAAAGCGATCTATTTTCTCACGGCGGAGGTCGTGGACGTTCTGATTGGTTTACGTATTGGTTGGCCAATCAGAACGCCCGCGGTCCTCCGCCAAGTGAAATAGATCGCTTTTCGACCACTCACAACGCGGAATTTGCTTTGGAGGGAAGGAACTTCTACTTTTAAACCATCATCTTGAAATTCTTGGTCAAATTAATGAGCTTCCCTTGCAAGAAAAGGCGGATTTGAGTCGACTTTTCGAGTTTGCTTGAACAAAGAGGTCTGTTGTGTGTTGGTTGGCTTTCTTCTTTTCTTCAAATTGTGTGTGGTTTGTTTCGTTTGTTTGTTGGATCGTTTTCGAACATCGTGTTATTTTTGACTGAGAAATACGTATTCGGATGTAAAATCGATTGATTTTCGACAGGTTGGCCGAGAGTGTTTTGGTACCGTATTAGTTTCGTGTTTTATTTAACTCAGAGGGGAAGGCTTCATGAAATATGGTGTAGTTTCTGCTTTTTCGAGTCTGCGTTTAAATGAACAAATGATGTGTTTGCTGTTTTCTTTTTCGTTTAATGCGTGCAGCTCCGTTCTCCCCAGCATTCATTAGCCTTATTTCTCAAAAACAAAATACGAACAGTGGGCCCGGTGGCGAGACAAAAGTCTAAACAACTTTTAAGAACACAAAAGAAACAAAACCACCGGCGCCGCTACCAATCGAAAAGTTTCTTTCTCTCGCAAGGAAAGAAATCAATGTTCGCTCAACTTTTTTTTTAAAAAAGAGATTTCTCTCGTCATTTCGTCGCTTTTTTACCCAACAATGTATCAAAAATAAATTTCATTTCATTTTTGTTTAAAACATCTTCATCATTATCAATAATGACTGTTTCACCACACAACAATGATGGTCTCATTTTACTTTGTACTGAGATAGAGTGTGTTAGTCGGCGCGGCGCGGGGCCGTCCGAGCCCGCGCCCCCGCCGGCGGCCGCTTTTAAAAATATATACCGTTATATTTTTATACCCTGAGAAACAATTCGATCGGCGGCCACCTTTCGCGAGGGAAGCAAGGGCGGCCCGCGAGTGCGTGCGCGCCGCTGCACAGAGAAACCCGTCTGCGTGCAGCGTTCTCATTTAATAAGCCACTTTTTTCTCTTAAAAAATAATATTATAGTTGCAGTCTTATCAAAACATAAGACATTCCTCGCGTCTCCTCTCGTAAACCTCAAATATTATGGCAAACTTTTTCAATTTTTCTTCCGTAAAAAATCACTCCATCCACATTTGTCTTCAGTAAAAACCATCGTAGCTCTGCAGTTTCTAACCACAATCTCTTATTTTTTTCCTTGCAGCTAACCTCTTTCTTTTTTTTCTCTCTCTCTCTCTCTCCCTCATGTACAATTAAATCCTTAATTTTTAATCGTCCCAGCCTCGCGTATCACCACTAGCGTAAAATATTATCCGTTTCGGAGGCGGGGACGAATTCCTTTCCATTCCTTGTCGCGCGAATCGTGTAATGACTAAAGCACCAAAGCTACGCATCGTCTTCAATGCCCACACCTTCTGTCCTCGTCTCATAATTTAAATTGAGCAAATATGCACTGTACTCAACCACTCAGACGGTGTGCACCTTAATTACTTCAACTTACTTCTCGTTAACGTGTTCCACGAAAAAGCAAAGAGAGACAACGAGGAAAGGGCCAGCCTCGACTGCTCCACAAAAATAGTACAACTCTGGCTCTCGGCTGCCCCGTTCTTCGCGTCCCTGGATCCCTGAGTAAGGTTGCTTGCGTACCTTACCTTTCTTTTAACTGTGTGAGTTTACTTTTAAACAATCTCCTCTGTTTATATAATCAACTCTGATCTAACAAAAAATTCTTGCACGTGTTTGTGTGTATGTATGTGTGTGTGTATTTATTTCTTTTTTTTAGCCTCCCAAAGAGAAGGCCTGCTTCTCCGTTGTAGTTCTCCTATAGCGTTGTCTTCTCTTTGGTATTTTGCCTGTTTAAAAAGTACGAGGTATTTCGGTTGCACCATTTTTAACACCCCCACCCCCTCCCCGCCCGTGTCACCCCTTAACACTTAATTTTGTTTGTTTGTTTCATTCTTGAGTTACTACTGGCCGTGCATGTGTTACTTCTGCTCGGGGACGCGGCTCTGCGGGGGCCGACTGCCTCCGCCAACGCCGCTGCCGCCCCCGCTGCCGCCTCCGCTGGGTCCTCGCGACGGGGGGCCACCGCCAGGCGGCAAAAGTCCTGGCTGGCCCTGCTGGATCATGGAGCGGATGCGTCGCTGGGCAGACTGTAACAGAGAAGATTGGCGGATCCCGTTTAGTAAAATTAAAAAAAAAACAATATATTATTATTCTCTAAACATTAAAAATTGCAACAAAACGAGATCAATAATATTTTTTATTAGTTAGGGGTTTCATTGGGCACCCAACAGACGCCATTTTGAAAAACATGCGCGGCGGGAACAAAATCAAATCAATTTGGCAACCCATTTATTTATTTATTTATTGGTAAACTCTATCCTGAATAGGGCATGTCGAAATCAAACTGGCAGTCAGCAGATTTGGCTGTTAAACCCCAACCATTGTTGATGAGAAAATTATATCGTTTGAAAAGCTCCCAAAATCTTCAGAAAATGGCCGGAATGACTTTTGATATTGACCAATTAGCTCAAAATTTGTTATTCATGTGATTGGGCCGCAAAAAGGTATCTAATGCATAATCAGTTTTTATAAACTGTACCATGAGAAGATAAAATCTTGCATTTTTATATAAAATTATCGTTAGTAATTGTTATTTTAATTTTAATAAAAATAAGCAATTATTACTATCCTAATTCTTAATTTTTTACCATCCCCTTTAATTTGCCAGAAACGCAGCAAATATATTTAAAATAAAATTTATTGCACAAAACCCGAACTAAATAAAATTTAGACCAACCTGTACAGAGAAGAAGGGACCAATAATGTGCACAGTGGTGTCCTCTCCAGTCGTTGATGCCTGGTCGGGTAGTTTAATGATGCCGCCAGTGATGCGCTGGAGCTCTCTCACGTTCTGGCCGCCCTTACCGATGATCCGGCCGACCTGCGACGAAGGCACTAACAACTCGATGGTCAGTCTGACGTCTTCCGTGCCCGCCACGAAGCCTTCTTCCCGCATCTTCTCGAATATCAAGTACTGAGCTTTCCACTGGGCTTCAGGAGTGCCTGAAAAACAAAATTTTTCCAATTTATTATTTTCCATTGGTTATTATCGTAGAAAACTAGCCAAAAAATGCTTGACTTCCTAAATTCTACCTTTAAAAATAGAAAACACCACTTAAAAAATAATTTTTGGTACAATTTTAATTTTTCCAACTCACCTACGATGGTAACCTTTCTCTCGGGTTGCTGCTCAACCGATTTTCCCTCCTCAAGTGCAGCGATTTTGACCGACGCCCCTGAGAACCTGATGATGTTCCTGATGTGCGTTCCCTTGGTGCCGATGATGGCGCCGACGGCGTTGTTTGGAATGTACAGGTAGACAGTTTCCTGCTGGTCGTTGGGTCCTGGCACTGGGGGCTGGCCCATGCCGGCCGCCGGGGGCCCACCAGGATAGATAGGTTGAAAGCTGCCGCTGCCGCCGCCGCCAGCACCGCTACTTGGCGCCGGGCCCGAGCTGTACACCCCGCTGCCGCCCTGGAAGCTGCCGGGGCCAGAGCTGCGGGGGTAGTTGATGCCCACCGTCGACATCATGGCCATCGGGTGCAGCCCAGGGAACATTAGACTTTGAGGCTGGAAATAACACGACTGGGTATTAGAAATAGATTGTGTCATCAAATTATAGTTTTAAATATAATTAGTTTAAACGGATGAAAAAAAATTGGAAACGATAGATAAATCGAAAAAGTTTCAAGCTTCAATTTTTTGATTAATTTAATTTTGGACATTTTTAACTCATTTGCAAAGCAATTAAAATTTGCCCTCAGTTTCACGATTTTTCTGGTTCTAAATATTGTTTTTAACCATTTCTCGAATTTAAAACCAAAGAAACAAATTAAAATTATGTCTGCATCTTTCAGTCTTAAAAATTAATCGAAGCGCCAACAAAAATTGATACTCACAGCCATGGCTTGGAGGTCGTTCTCGTAGCTCTGGCGCAGTTTGGAACTGATGAGTGCTTCAGACTTAGACATGTTCTCGATGGTTCCTTTGACCGTGATGATTCGTTCCAGGTTGAAGCTATTGATGTCGTTGATGCTGCGAGATCAATGAACTTTCGTATAAGACCACGGCCTGTCATTTTCAATTTGATTACCTTGACACAGTAATTTTCGTGTCCGTGTCCTGCATTATCCGTTTGATTGTATTGCCACCCTTGCCGATGATTCTCCCTATGAGGTTGTTGTGTGCCAACATCTTGAGCGAAATTTCACTGCAAGAGAAATTAAATCATTATTTTTTACGAGTTCGAAATTTAAACTGCTATATTTCAAAATTTTGACTGAATAAAATTTTTTCTCATCCACAGCCAGTTAATTTTTGAAAAACTCGCAGTTTTGAAGTCACAAACGATTAAAATCAATTTAATTTTAAAATTCACCCTTTGTTGGTGCTAGTGGCTTCCTGCTGCATCACTTCGAGGATGCGGCGGCAGGCGTTGGTGCAGTTCTCAGGGTTGCCGTAGATGGTGATGGCCTTTTCGACGGAGCCGACGTTGTCCTTTCTGTGCACGTCGACCCTGGCGCGCGTCTGCTGCGTGATCTGTCTGATTGTGCTGCCCTGACGGCCGATTATGGCACCAACCATGTCACTTTGCACCAGAATGCTGGAGGGAAACGTCAGAAATTTTGAAGGAATAGCAGGAATTGTGCACGAACCGAAGGGGGAAGTCAGTCTGTCTGCTGGATGGCTGCATTCCTGAGTAGGGGAGACGCGAGTTGCGGGGGCGGTTGCCGCGCCGGTCTGAAATCTCAGCCTTCAGGGTGTTACCTTCGTACTCGTGGCCATTCAGTTGGTTCACGGCCCTGAAAATAGAAGAGACGATTTAAACTCTGATCAATATTTAAATCACGTGTTTCATTTTTGCCGAATCCGTCAGTGATTTTTTTTAAAGCAAAAAGGATTTAATTTTAAGATAAAAAGAAATCGAAAAATACTAGCTGTCGTTTCTTCCACGATTAGTTGAAACGATTTTGGTTTTCGAAACATCAAGGGAACGCACAGTAGCAGAATTGAATCTGGAATCAATCGCAGTGCAACAAGCCGAAGATTGTAAATTAACGGGGGCGCCATCTGTTTGTGACTCCGAATAAAAGATAGGCATGTTCAAAACCGATTATCTTATATTTTTCTGTGGCAGTAGTTACATTGCTCGGACCATCAAATGAGAACGAATAATTAGTTTTTAAGCTTTCTAACACAATCAAAAAAATCGATAATGTCTTAATTATTTAGTCCAAAACCAATTAATCGTTAATTTTGCACGTTTCACCAAAAAATATCAGTTTAGAGTGGAAAATTTTCGATCTTCCCGCGGGTTTTGGCACTTGCCACGCCCTCTTTTCAAGATTTTCAGGAGCCATGCCTATTAAGACGCACCTTTTTAAATTCCCGTGAGTTACGCCCCCTCTAAAATTACTTTGAAGAGCGAATCTGGCGAGGACATTAATTTGTGAAGCGAGTCTAAGAGTGAAAAATTTCAAAAATTTCCCAATTTCTTTTTTAAGCATGTACAAACTACTGCAATTAACCAAAGGGGAAACGTGCATTTCATGCAAAAAAATGACAATGATCAAGACCAATTATTTAGTTCTAAAGAGATCATAATATATAAAATGGATTTTTTTTAAATCCCTTAGAAGAACTTCTTATAAATTTAATGGAGTGTTAAAATGTGCAATTTAAGCTTCGAAATAAAATAAAATAAATATTTAGAATTCAAGTTAAAATTAAAAATTCCAATTTTACTCGCAATGAAATTTATATGGAATAAGGGCTAACTTGAAATATTTTCATTCATATAGTCGCTACTGAAATAAGCGGGTCCACGCTGGATTTGCTCTTAAAAGAAGTGATCTTGTATGGGGTGTAACGAGTAACTTGCGGGAATTTTAAAATGGGGCGTGGTGCCAAAAAATCTTGAAAAAGGGAGTTGTGGGGGTGAAATCAACCCACGGGAAACTCAATTTAACTGGGAAAATAACTACCGATTAATCAGTTTTAATGAATAAAAAATAAGTTTAAAATAGTGTTAAAAGGGTTAAAAACTCACGATTTGTGCTCATTTGATGGTTTGAGCAACGTAATTATCACAAAAATAATTATAACAACTAATAATCTGTTACTTTCTTGAAAATGCGGTTTCAACATCATCTGCAAGAGCTATAACAACATTAAAATTCATGCTGATATTATTTTATAAATTACGATGTTGCAGCATGAGTTTCACAGGTTCCAAGACGAAGAAATTATTATTTTGAGGTTTAAAAACCCTAAACCGAGTTTAAAACTATATTAAAAAATACTTTGGATTAATAAATATCTAAAATCTATCCGTTTCTTTTTCATTCCGTAAAAATATGCAAAGAATCGCATACTTCAAATTTTGATCCTCATAATAGCCTGCGTGTTTACCAAATAAACCTTCGATTTTCGAGGAGGATAAATGCAAATCACTTACTGTTGTGCTTGCTCCTGGTTGTCGTACATGACCTGGACAGCCTGGTACTCTAAGTTGCCCTTGGGAGCCAGCTTCTCGATGCTGATGAACGGCAAGTACGAAGTCACGGAGTTGAGAGTTTCTTCAAAGTTCTCAACGAGCACGTGGCCGGGGATGTTGGTGATCAGAACCCGCACTTGACCAGAACTGAAACAGAGCCAAAAGCACTCGTTTTACGATCCGAGAAAGGGAAAGAACAAGTCATGCAAAATTTCGAGCAGGAAAAGCGCCGATTTCCGAGAAGCGGTGTGCTTCCCCGAACCGAGTAATTGCGCACATGTTGCTACCGAGTAATGCAGGTCTCATTACGGCTGCGGGCATGCAAAGTACTGACTGACGCGGCCCCGCACTCGGCACACACACACACTCACTCACTCTCTTTCTCTGTGTGTGTGTGTGTCGACTTACGCCAAAACGCAGCACGACGCCCACCCAGGCAAAAAATCGATAGCAAGAAAAGTCGAGTGGCCTGCAGCGGCTCATGAATGGAGCCTCCTGCCTACTGCTCACTCAGTTCGCTTCATCAAATAGTAATATGCGAGAGGAGGAAGTCACTGCCTTTACAGCTAATCGGCTGCTTTCCGAGAAAAGTAATAATAATGCTCAGCGAGGAAATTCAGTAATAGTCCCCGTTCCTTGTACGCTTGTAGTAAAAGGTGGAATGTTGGTTTGTATTGATCGTCAATGCTAGCAGCGCAAGACAAGAAAGCCGGCTTCAATTATCTCGCACACCTTTCTTTGCTCACGTTGCCCAAATGATAATTTTAATTTTAAACGGGCCCAAATTTGATAATGACAAATTTAATTGATTCTCGGAACCTTGAAGAAAATCTAGATGAACGTGATTTATTAAAAAAATGGAAAATTCTTAAAGGTATCAAACTGAAAAACTCCTTAATTCCATTTTGACCTATTGATCGTGTTTCTTTCCAAATTAAAAAGTGTAGCATATAAAAATCAGCAGTGACAGACATATCGGTCACGTTGCTTATTAAATAAAACTAATTTCAAACTTAAAGGGTCCAAAGGAAGTTTTTTTATTAATAACTTTGAGGAGCATTAACGTACAGGAAATTACATTCGCTTTAAGAATATGTAGATTTTTTAATATAATTATAAAAAAGTAACAGAAAATGAGCCTCAAACAAATTTTTTTCAGAATGATGAGAATGGCAATATAATTGATTAACTTATATTAAATTTTGCTTACAAACCAAAATTCACCAAAGTTGAACAAGAACTGTGATATATAAATAATTTTAAAATATCCGGCAAATCGATAAAAACTTAAAACTTAAAAATTATTACTCCTTAAATTCCATTAAATTTAATGCTTTTAATTTTATGAACTTCTAGCTTTTGATTCTAGTTTTCTCATTAGTCAAAATTTATTTTTCCCTTGGTCTAGCAAATGCATTAAATTCCAAAATGAAATAAATTAGACCAATTATGTAGCCTGTAAAGTATAGAAGTAAAAACAAAAATTTAAAGCAAATTTCAAAATTTATTTTATTTACATCTTTGATTAAAAAGTGATATTAATTCTCTGTATCAATAAAGGGTATATTTTTAAAGTAAATTTTAGAAAATGTTATCAGCTTGTTAATTTTTTTCGTTTTATTCCTGTTTTAGGAAGTTAAATGAAAGAGACACTACAACCCTCAAGTATTTTTTGACAAGTCAAAAATAACCAAAAATCGATTGTCTCATCAATAATTGTTTACAAAACGAATTTCCCCAAAATCTGCATTTTAATAATTTTCTGCCTCAGTAAATCCCTAAATTCGGGAATCAATTTCAAACTAGGCATATCTAATCAATTTTAATTTCATTCAAATTTGTTTTTTATATCATATAGGCACACAAACTATAAAAAAACATATTTTTTTCATTATTCTTACACAAATTTCAGCCGGTAAAGATCAAGAAACTGCAACCATTAGTGTAAAACCAGGTCATATATTAACCCTTTTCCCGCATTAAATAACTTTAACCTCTCCTAATCGCATTCATATCTTAAACCGCAATGGAATTCGTGTTCACAGAAGTATGTAGTATTGTGCGTGCTCAACATCATCATTTCATAAGGCGGGCACATTCCATCTGCTCTCGAGCGAAACGCAAATTACGCACACCTCGTTTACAAGCAGCAGACAAAATCTGTGTGCGAATTCCGCGATTTCGTTTTTTCCTCTTCCCTTCCGCAGCTTGATAAAAAAAATTTAAATAAAAACTCGATGAGAAGAGCTTTGGCGCGGCTAGCTGGATGCTTGGCTTCTTATCGCCGCGATGATTAATGATGCGCACTCGTCTGCTTCAAGGTGTATTCACCTTGTCCAAAAAACATACATGATAATCAAATATTGGCAGCAAGCAACGCCGGCATTGCTCTCTTTGCCACGCTAATGCTGACAAATTGCGCTCCAGCCTGTCGTAAATCATGCAAACTCGCTCCCAGGGGACAAAAAATTAAGCAGTATAGATGGCACAAAAAGGATTCTTTGATTATAAGCTGGCAAAATCCCATATTTTGTTGCCAAATTATCGATTATGGCTGAAAGATATTTTACTCCAGTCAAACTTTAGCCCTTAGACACTTTTTATTAATTTAATGTGGCTAAAAAATAATTATTTGAAACTTTACAAAGGAAATTAGCAAAATTAAGTTTTCTATAAATTGAAATTTATTTAATTTCTTCCACCCTTGACCAAAATTGCTCATTTTGACCAATTTTTAATGTTTTTTATAGTTTATTTGGAACACTTTTTTGGATTTAAACCTTATCCGTATCCAGCTGAAGTATAAATGAATTTAACAAATATTCAAAAGGTTTTCTTGAGTTCAACATTTAAAGAAAATCCAGAGTCGTAAATTTAATGCACTTGGCAAGTAAAACGAGCTGAAAATCTTCCACTCCAAGGTTCACAGACGCCTAACCAAGCAGATAAAGTGTCAAGTAATCTGGCGAATTTCCTTTCTCAGTGCACGCAGTCGCTTGGGAGCGATAAAAAGCGCGGCGTCATCAAGGAATTTGGCCAAGAAGGAGGCAATTCAGGCCATGCAAATTTATTAATCACAAAATAATTACGCCGGCCGCACGCTGAGAGGCGTAGCGAATTATCTAAACAGCGTATAACTCGGAAATTTATTCCTTTACATTACCCATGTCATTTTTAGCGATTAATCATATTTCACGACCAAAATAAAAATATACTTTTTACTGTTTCTTGAATAGACTACAAATAATTCAATACATAAAAAACTTTTTAAACTGTAGGAAATTGAGCCTGAATTCTTTTAGATATTTGAACGAAAAACTTTACAGTTTAAATAGGACTATTACAGGAAAATTAGCAATATAATGCATTTTTTGATATTACAGGCTCTAGAAAGCTGCCCATTGAATCTAATGTTTGTGTAATAAATCATCAAGCAAACTCTAAAATGTGCATAATTAAATCAGTACAGAGAGAATGTCTGATTTTTTTTAAGGAATTAAACGATTTTTCGTTTTTTCTACGTTTTTTTCACCAGATTTCGACTTCTTTCATCAAGATCTATGAGCTAAAATGAACAAATTTTGCGGGAAATGTTCCTGATTGTGAAATAAAGTGATTTTACAACAGGGAAACTGGGCTCAATTTTTCTCAAAATTTTTAACGGCACCCTGGATTAACTTTTAATTAATATTTTAGGTTAAATAATTGTTTTTCAGATTTTTTAAGCAAATAACCAATCAAAAGACCAGCCAAATCACCTGATAAATTAAATATGTTTTTATCGGAATTAAATCACCTTTTTACTAATTTTATGTGAAAATTTTTTTGTTTTTTTTAAATAAAATTTTTTTTAATTGAGTGTTGTAGTGTTCTGATTGGTTAAATAGTTTTCCATCAAGTACATTGGCTGTTCAGCTGGAAACACATTTTTTGTTGTCATTAAATAAATATTAAAATCAAAAAGAAAACACACACATAAACATGACAGCTGACGAAGCAGCGAACGGTCAGCTGCGTCGGTTCCGAACGAAAAAAGGACCAATAATTTTATCGCTATCAGCGGGCCCCAGATAAGAAGCGGATCGATGCCCCTCTTCGGAGACGGCGTTGCCGAAGGGCTTACCTTTGGCGAGGGTGGTGCTCAGGTCGGCGGCCTGGCTGCAACTGATTGCGAGCCCGGGGCCCGCTCGCCACGTGGCTGCACACGCACTCGCGTCTTTTTATCGATCGAGTGCGTGGACGCGGATTGTGCGTCTCCGAGTCGCCGCCGCCACCGCCACCGCCGCCGCAGCTGCGTGAGTAGTACAAACTGCTCGATAAAATGCGTACTACACCATTGTGGACGCGGCCCCCCAGGCGCCACTCCGTTTGCACAGTCGCAAAAGCCGGCCGCCGGCAAAGCCGACCTGATACCGCCTTTCAGGTACCCCAACCTGCACCCCTGCTGCTTTTACGAAACAACGTGAGGCTTATGCCAATGTTTAATGTGTGCTGAGGATTAAGATGGCGCCACTGCGGAATTCGATTTTTCTTTGGTTGGGAAATTACTGCGATGATGAGCACTACGGCTGTGAATTTTAATAGGTTTTCGGCTTTTAGACACTTTAACGTACAAATTAAATGGTTTATAGAGACATTGTTACAGTATTTTTACAGTAAAAATCTCCAGTTCTTATTTAAATGTCAAGATATTCGTTATTTTTTTAAGAAGAATTTGTAAATATGCACGAATATTACTTGATTTGTACTTTTCTGTCTGAAACTGAAAAAGAGTGTAACAAATAAATTGAAAGGCGAATTTATTTCTTTTGAGAGCGTAATTTACCATTTTAAAATCATACCTACACCTAAATAAATAAATACAATCTTGCATTACAACGAAAACAATTAAGACATGTTTTATTCCATGTTCAAAGATGTGTGAATGATGCGAAAATATTAAAAAAATCTGAGCTGGAAAATTGAAATGAACATTCAGTCTAGAAAATTGCAACAAAGTGGAAAATCGGTTTTGACTGAAATCTGAGAAAATATTCATTTGACTAAATAAATATTCCACTATGAAATTAAATCATGAGAAATAGTTTTAATATTAAATTTGCACTTATCCTTCAATTTTGGCCGGTTTTTACCGTTTTCAACCGTTTTTTAGACGCCTGTAATATGCTTTCTGACGGTTTTGGCAATATTAGCCGGTTTTTAGACAACTTTAAGTATGTATAGCAGCCACTTGCCCTAATTTTTATAATTTTAATTAACAAAGGTCAAGACAAGTACAACGGTGAGTACAATTTGTAGTTCAGGTAAATATAGAAGCAGAGATAAGGGCTGAAAATATTTGCATACATAAAAAGTATATCATTTCGTTTTTGTGTTTTCAAATTTTAAGTTAAATAGGGTTAGTAAAAAAAGAGCAATTCTGACATTCAGAACCAACAGTTGTCGCAAAAATCAATTACAAAAATCGAAATGTTTGGTTTTTTAGTTTCAAATTGGAATTTCTCGAAAAAATCCGTCTGAAATTTTCGTACAAGTTCACACGTGCATAGAGACTAGTTTTGAAGGAGTTTTCAGATTTAAAAAAAATAGTAATAGTTGCAACAGTTACGAAAAACGTTCTAAATATTGAGAAAATGACCCTTATGACCTTTGACCTAAACCGATGGCCTAAAATTTGGTGTTCATTCGCTTTGAATTGACGAGAACAATTCAATGTATACTTCCTTTTTTTAAAAATTGAACAAATATATTGCTGTCTGAAAATCTAAAAAAATCACAACTAATATGAATTAAAAATGTTAAAAATGAGACATATTAATAACTCTAGTTACCAATCAAATAGAAATCATTTCTATTAAAGCTGTTCTTTATCGGTATTTCAATTCACGGTAAAATTTAGAAGATTTTTGCCGCACAGGATAAGAGAATTTATTTTAACGACTTCAGTCCAAACACAGACTATCACAAAAATTCAAAATATTTAGTCTTAAATATTATGCAAATTTGTAAAATGACAACTGTAAATAGAGAAATCAATAAAAATGTAAAAATAAATTTTATGAATTTTGAATTCCCTGCCATGAAAAGAATTCCAAGAAAAGACAACTTTTCCAGCCTTTTTCAATGTTATAATTTTCCATTCCTATTTCTCACCCAGTTCAAGAGAGCCCAGGGCCGCACCTTCATCGATCCCAGTACAAATAATAGTAGAAATTTCCATTTGCACCGGTGCCAAAGAGAATTAGCAGGCATAGTTGAAGGGGAGCAGAGAGAAGGAATTATATTTGTTGCGTTTGCATTGCCACACACGCGCATAATTGATCATCATTGTTTGCGTAAGGGCCCGATCTGCATAAGACACACTACACACTACCTTGAGATGCGCCACGGTGCATTGAACCGCAGCAAAGCAAAAGCAAAGCTGGATGGATGGATAAATGCCTTATTGGGACTGCGCGCGCGGGGCAGCTGGCCTTCCACTCGCTTTTATACATTATTCAAGGGCCGGCGCGAGCGAGCGAGCGAGCGAAGGAAGTCGCTCTTTGTGTGTGCATACACGCTCCATCATTGTTTTCGTGCCTTAATCTAGCTCGTCGTGCAGATTAATTGACTCATTTGCATTAATTTCAACTGAAGGAAAACAAAACTCGATTTATTTATTTATTAGACAAAAAATTGTTTGTTCAGTACTAAAGTGAATGGTTTCTTTAAAATTGCTGATGATGTAGCCAAATTTGTTCGATAAATCTAACGATTTTTCTATTTTTGGGAGCGTAAAAGACGGGAAAAAATTTGCTCAACATTAGATTTCAGAATAAATGTGGAGGTTCTGCTCTTCAAAAATTTTTTAAAAATATTACAGAGCATCTGAACCAAACAGGAAATGTTTAATTGTTTTCGGAATGTCCATTAATACCTATCAATTGATTTTTCTAGAGCCAAAGTAAAAAAATTCAAATATTTTCGAACCAGCGAAAAATAAAAATTTTACAAGGAGAACAGCCGAATTGTTACAAATAAATTATTTCAAGGGAGAAAATATTTACATTTATGCAAAACAAAAAAACTGCTCTCCGCCGGAGCAAACTTTGTCGGCTGGAATTAAAAAAAAATAGATCACAACGGAAAAGCGTTGGACGCGTCGCAACGAATTTTTGCGTGTGCGGCCGCGCAAATAGAGCAAAAGTTTCCGCGAAACTGCCGAGTAGAGGCTTTTATAGGCAAGAAGAAAAAGAAACAGCTTCGGATTTCACTGTTGCATTGTGCACGGGGCGAGTTTGAGTTGTTTCGTTAGTAGGCCCATTCAATTTCCTCGCTGGTAGGCCGTGTCGCACACTACACCAAATGCACTCGGGGAAAAAATAACAGCTGGCCCGAGGCACGCACGCATTGTTCTTTTGGCGAAAAGCAGCTCGCTCTGAAAGGATGTGCGCGTATATTCTTTTTGCTCTCTTTGCCGATATTGACGCATCGCTTGCTCGCCGCTGCCTGGCTGGCTGGCTCTCGAGTCTTTTGTGCGAATATACGCAGATGCCTTCTGCACGCACAGTCCGCGCATGTATCCGTTGATACGTGTTTCGGATAATTTATGCGTGCAGCCCGATGTGTGCACGCGTCTCTGGTCTATTAATAGAGCCGATTATTTATTATTGCCATTCAAATTGGCTACAACCGTGAATGCGAAAAGGGAGCAAAACGAGCAGACGCTTGCTCGCTCGCTCGCTCGCTTCTTCTTCTTCTTGTTGTGCCTGCCTGCTGTCCAGCGCGTGCAAATCGCCACTCCATTATCCGCGCGCGGCGCAAATCGCATTTCGCGGCCGCCACCGGGTTCATCGACCATCGGGCACGCCGCGGTAATGCACACACCCGACCCAAAACACCAAAACGCCGACAGGCCGACGTGCAAATTGCACTTTGATTGCTCCTCCAGGCTGCAAACCACTATTTTTCAGTCAATGCCGGCTTCAAATTTTAGAGTTCTTAGAAGGAAAGCAATAAATTGACTTCTTGGGAGACTGAAAAATTTCAATTAGTCTTTTTAACATTTTTATACCTTTTAAAGTATTTTAAATCATTAATTTTGATGATAAATTAAAAAAAAACAATCTTTGGAGGTTTTTAATTTAATTTATATGAGAGACTAGCCAGAAAATTCGAAAGATTAATTTTTAATAAATTAAAATTTTCGTAGTTTCTCTTTAGTTAATTTTGCTAATTATTTTGAGTAAGCTCTGCAGTGTGAAAATTAATTTCTTAAACCCAACTAAATCGATGCCTTTATTTTATTAGTTCGATCTACAAGATCTGCACATCGTTGGAACGGCCAAGTCTTTGAGCATATGTGTAATTCGACCTTTTGGCAGCCATTAGGGCGCTCAGGAACGAGATTCGGAGCCCATCAGGATGTTTCCTGAGCACCCTGATGGCTTCCGAAGGGTCAAATTGCACATATTCTGAAAGCTCTCGACTCGGCCATTCCAACGGTGTGCAGATCGCACAATTGGAACTATTACAGAGTCCGTCAGGCGTCGTTGAAGTGGCTACACGTAGGAATTATTAAAAATATTCAAAAATATCAATCGCTTGAGGGCTACCCTGACGTCAGGGTTCGATTTCTTACTCGATCAGATGATATTGTATGGTCTTAAGGGTGACACGAAGCATGTTCCGAGGGTAAATTTGCAGATTTGTTTTACCTGAACTCAAAAACACCCGTTTTTAACCTTTGACCCTCTGTATCTCTCATGGAAATTTAAATTTTCGATTTACCTGAATTCCTTAAATCTCAATTTTTAAATTTAATCACTTGTCAAGCACTTCTTGCCAAAGTAAACATTTCAAACCAAATATTTGAGCTGTTCCCTGCAGAGATATGAAAGTAACGCAGTGGTAGATTTTAATCAATTCTGCTGCTGGATGGATGGATGGATGATGCTTGGCATCATGGAGGAGAGGCGTGCGCCCCTCGCCGCACATAAGCGTACCAAACAAGCAGCATTATTAAATGGCGAGTATATTTCGGGAATCGAACACTTTTTGCTCGGACCAACACGCGACCAAAATTACCTCTCGCTCTCTCTCTCTCGCGCACCGTAGCTTCTTTTTCTTTCTTATGCGGTCTGTCTGGCAACATGTTCTTGAATTAGAAACACAGGCCCGCAAACACTGGCCAAGCAGACGCAAAAAAAATCGCGCGCCGCGGACAAAAAAATATATAACTGCGTCCGTTTGATGCGAAAAGCAAGCACTGTGCCCGAATTGGTGTGGAGGGGTGCGTAGATCCGACGCTAGGAAGAGGATTTTCAGACAGAAAATTGAATGTGAAAATTAAATAGGCAAGTAAAAAGTTACAGTTCACCTAGAATGATTTTTAAATAATTAATTTTGTTCAGGAAAAATTCTCTGACCCTCAATTTATTTTTTTACCCCCAGAATGAATTAAGTTCCTAGAAAACTCACAATTTTAACTGAATAAGTTTAATTCTCTCCCCAAAAACAGTAAAATTGGCCTATTCATCGCTGATAACGAATATTTAGCAATTTTGGACAGATTTTTATATTTATTTTGATAAAAAATTATCTAAACATCCCTCAGCTCCTAAGAAAATATTATTTCAGGTTTCAAAATCAATAACGTTGAAGGCCGAACGTCAATCTCGCTTCTCGAATCGTATCGCATGACAAAAGAGAGAAAACGTTAAAATGTTCTGAGGGTGTGAAGCTCAAAAGGCACACAGATGTGACCGCGAGCGAGTGGAGGATCCCACGTGCTGCTTGCCGAAAACTCGAAAAGGCAGTAAAAATAGAACACTTGGCGTGCACATGCATTTAATGGGCGCCGGAAGTGCACCCTGCAGAGCGGAGGAAAAGGTGCAAATGCGCGGCACATGGGTGAGCACGAACGCGCTCGACGAAAGAGAAAGAAAAAAGTGGCCACTGCGAGTGCAATTAGGTAAGTACCTCACTCAGACAGTCGGGAGTAATTAATACCTGTGGCCCGGGCAGTAATTGCGTGCGAAAGTAATGATAATAAAAAAAAAAAAACGCCTCCGTGCAGTGAGCGCACGCGCGCAATTGTAATTCAATATTCATCCCATCGGCCCTTTCAACGCTGCTAATGAGCGCGTTTACTTTGTAGTGGAACGTGTTATTTTAATGCCAAATCGCTTGATTTTTTTATTTCTTATCTTACGAAATGCAGAATGAATTAATTAGAAAATAGAGAAAGATCATGTTCGAGTTTTGTTTGATCAGCGGACAGGGTAAAAAGGTTTTTTAGCAATTGTTTTTGAAAAAAGGAGAAAATTAGGAATAAAAACGTCCTTTACGCAAAATTGTTCATTAATTTAGAAATTTTGACTGGTTCAAAGAGGAAGAAATTAACTGTTAATATAAAAACTGCTTTTAATTAGTGATCTAATTTTTCGTTTGGTGTTTGAATTATTAAAAGAAAACCCAAAATTTATAACTTACGGCGAAATGAAAACGTTTTTATGATTTTCCAAGCGTAGGATGGTGAGATTCCTGTTTACATTTATTTAAAAACTAGTAAAGAAAAGTAATTATTTCTAGAAAGCTCCACTGGACAATTTTCCACCCGGTTTTTGACTTCAATTTTTTAGTCAAACATTTAAGGTGACGATACTGATGATAATAAAAGAAACTCTGCGTAGTTTTGTCAGTTTGTCTGTTAGCAAGAGGGCCAATTTCGCTAATTTTTAACTAAATCGCGTGTTTTTGGGGAAAAACTCACAACGTATCAAAAACTGACTTGAAAAATGATTAATTTTTATTTTAACCGTTTCACGAGAAATTTGTAAAAGATTAATAAAGAAATAAATCTGCTTGAAATATTCATCTAACGTAACCATCAACCCTTTTTTCACCCTTGAATCAACACAGAAAAAAATTACCCTTTAGAAGCTTTGAATTTATATTTCTAAACATCATTCACGGTTTTTTACTTGGCGTAGAATTAAATCCGCGCAAATAGTATCAAATGAAGCAATCTTTTTGACTGCTTCTGCTCGTCTTTTTGAGAAATGGCAGATGCAGACGCAGAATTTCGCTCTCACGAGAAGCAGGGGGGCAAACGCAAATTATCAAAGGGGGAAACAATCGGAATCTCGGCCATTTTCTCTCATCCTCCGGTGCCGGCCGCGGCGGCGGCGGCCGAGGAAACAAAAACTAGTTTCGATGCGCGCGCGTTTTTTCCTCCACGCAACGCACGTAAGTGGCGAAAAGCAAAGCAAGCAAGCGAGTGAGCAGCCGAGCAAACTCGCTCTTATTTTCAACCAGTTTGTTGTCCATCACGGACAAACCGAGCAACAAACCGTGCACAATGCATACGCGCGATGCCTCATTGTTATCAAGATCGCGGCGACGCAAGGGGGAAGCATTTATTTTGTGCAGCAAAAGCACCAAAAGTGCAGCCGAGGAAAAAATCCTGTGCGTGCGAGAGCCAGAACAGGCGTGCAACTTTTGTGCAACTACTCCCCTCTTTTTGCACGCATTGTTCCTGAAAAAAAATATATATACGTATGTGCCAGAGGAGGCAGCTGTGAGACGCAGAGCAAAGAAACCAACAACCTCCCGTGTGTGTGTGTGTGAAGGGAGATTATTTCCTTTTCCAATGTGCTCCCGCTTCGCAGCAATAATGTTGTGCGTGCCATTATTTTTAGTGTGAGCGGCACGGCATCGCTCTCTCGCGCTTCATTAGCCATTTTGGCGCTCAAGGCAGCGACTTTTTGTGCCAAGACAACAACTTTGCAGCCCCGGGCCAGCATTTTAATCAAGCAAAATGAGTGGTGCTTCCCTCATTCCGGCCAGAAATTGAGGGTGAAAATGTTCCAACTGATTATTTTCTTACTGACGTTCAAATCAGTATGATATGCACTGAACTTACTATTTTTAAAATTTCCTTAGTTTCTTAAGCCGTGAACTCTCAAATATTTAATTTAACATTTAAATTTGAATCTAATCATCTGAATCTAAACATAAATAAATAATATCTGAAAGCCAAATTTAGATTAAACAATTTTTAGTTTTCCAGCATGAAAACAGTCGAATTATTTCATTAGCAAATGCCACCAATTATAAATTACATTAATTTTATATATTTAACGAGTAATTTCAAATTGAACGTTCCAAAAAATGCTCTTAGGAGCCATTTATGCCTATTTTAAATATTATTATTGCTGGAAAATAGCAGCTTGTCCGAAAAATCTAAAATCTTCACATGTTTCAAACTGCTCACAGAGGTTTTGGTAGATTCAAGTTAAGATAATAGCACCAATCAGCGTAATTTCTATATATAAAAGATAAAAATCCAAGTGGGAGGAATTACATAATGCATAATACTGTTATAAAAACCAGACAGTCACAACCTTGATCGGATCGATTAAAACGGAGGCAGTGATAACAGGCCGAGAGAGAAAAAAGTCAATCAAAAACAACAGCTCGCAAATTCTATTTTTTCCATGCACGGCTAACTGACAAGGAGGCGCTCCTTTTAATGCGAAAATTATGATTCATCGCTATCACACTATAGTGTTTGATAACTAATGTAAATTTGCCAAAGAAAAAAATAATTTACGCCTCCGTTATTTAAAATTTTAAGAAATTTCAATGTCTTGAAAGGTGATCACATTGCAATAAACTTTATACTTTTAGGACCTGCTCAGCGAGACGAATCAAACGATGTTCGTGACTTTTCCAAAAATCAAGTTTTAAGACAATTTACATAAACCAAGCCTTTTTGGCTTTTTCAAATTATTTTGCTGCTTAACTTGCTGGTAAAATACCAGTCAATTATTAAAACGGCTTTTCCGGATTTTTTTCTTTTGCAGAATTCGAAATATAAACGTACCTACAATATATTAATTTAATTTAAAACACTGGAAGAAAAAAATCAGTTTATCGCTCTCGTTGCGAGTGAGGCGACAAACGAGCGGGGTGCTTGCCTGCTTGCTCCATAACAATAAAATTGAATTTCATAAATTTTATTGCATCTGGTACGCCGGTCGGTCGGTCGAGGCTGCTCTTTCTTTCAGAGCAGATCAGAAGGAGCGAGAGCCGCCGCGCTGGAGCAAAGAGAATGGGACCTTTATGGAACACCGAGTGTGTTTTTCAAACCTGCTTTTGTCGCTCTTTCCTGGAATTTTATTTGCAGCAACTTTACTACTACTCACACTGCCCAAATGAGGCCGCAGCGCGCAGGTATAAAACTTACTCTTTTTTATTCTGGCCTGCCTTATTTATTTCTGTGTGTGTGTGCAGCAGCCGAGCGAGAGAGCCGCTGCGCGTCCTGTGAGAAAATTTTGATCATCCGCGCGCGCAGTCATGACTCCTCTCCGCCCGGCAAATAGAGCTATTTATCTCCGAAATTTAAATCGCCTGTCACGCCTGAATTCAATTTCGCCGCATCGACACTGACGTATCGCACGCAAACACACATAAATATTAATCTGATTTAATTGAAAAAATTTCTAATTTTGATTTATTTTGAATATTTTGTTAGAAATAGGTCAAAATTTCTAGGTTAAATTTGAATTTCTGGTATTGTTTATAAAGAAGAAAGGGGTTTGACGCTGTTTAAAAATGTGTTTTGCTGTGATTGATACAATTGGAATTCCTAAAATGCTTAAATGCATTTAATAATAAAAAATGTGCATACTTTTGTTAGGGGGCTGAAGATCTTGATGAATTTTTTACTATAATTAGCTCGACATGACCGAAAATGCCATTGGGAAAACTCAAATTTCCACATCTCCACATCGGTTCAAATTGCTCGTGTAACGAAACAGTTTTGAAATCTTCAATTCAAGAGGAAAAATTTTCCTCTTGACCTCAAAGAGGTAGGTCACTAAAATCAAAATTTCAAAATGGAGCTCTAATTTTAAAATTAATGCATTGAAAAAAAATTTAATTCGATATTTTCAACTTGTAAAGTGCAAGAAATTGGGCTGGAATTTCTCCTTTTTAATAAAAAAATTTAAAAATTGTTTTTATAGGTTTTCAATAAATGCTTTCACGCTAAAATCTCAGCTTCTAACTGTCATATTTTCAAAAACCGCTCACTGCTATTCTCAACCTCCCCTAGGATAAGGGTTCCAACGCTTCAACCCCCTCTTTGCACCCTAAAAAACGTAGATTATATAATTTTTGTTGCTGTTTGCAACTCACTGCGCAATGGGATTAAGTGTTTATCACCCTGAAACTACTTCAGTTCATCATGGGACATGAAGACGAGTCGAGCGGTATGCAGTTTTTGTTAATGCGACTCTTGGAACCTGACACACTGTCTTTTATTATGCCGGTCTCAAACAGAAAACGAGTTTTTCCCCCAAATCATCAGATTTCAAAAAATGCACACACTTCGACTCTCCTCTACGAACTACATGAAATTCCTGTAAACCATATATATTAAATACACCAACGAAAAATTAAAATTTACGTTTTTAAACCCGTAGAATCAGAGCGGTAATTCCAATAAAATTCCTGTAAAGGAGGGCAAGAATAACTGAAATTTCTCATTGCACGGCGAACGGATCCGGTTGCAGCAATTTACAAATTGCGCACGTGCTTGATTGTTTATTGCCGCTATTTTCACCTGCAGAAGGCCGAGCGTAAGTAATACTCGCCGCTTGCGAATTCTCGTCGCGCGCTTCCGGCCCCCAGACCGAGTCTGGGATTGCGAAGCGATGAAGTCATGCAAATACGATCTCATGTAAAGTCAAATCTGCGCTGGTGAATATAAAAATGCATCCAATTTGCATCTGGTAAAAGCAACAATGTCGAGCGAGAGTGATAAATATTGATCGCAAGCAGCTTAGTGCTGGTGGCCTTTAAGAAGAAACCGTGTCATTTCTTGCCAGTCGATTGCCTTTCTGCAGCTGCCTGCGTAACTGTGAAATGCAATCCGGTTACCTTGTCAAAGCGCCTTGCCTCCCAATGCTGAGTTAAATTACGCATTTCACACTGGAAATAATTTTAATCCTGTCGGGAGATTCTTCACAGTGTTTTTATCAGCGTCAATATTTATTATTGCTCAAGAAACAAACTAAATTTTTTACTGACAATAGGATGTTAATTCATTAGACAGTTGAATGCTTTCCCTCGTTTAGCTAAATTAGCTCTGAACTAGTGACAAAATTTCCAGGAACGCATTAAAATTTACGTGCTTGAGTAACAACACTCGAGCAGTTTACTGTTTCAGCTCAGTGGCTATGCTATGAGAACTCTCTAAACACGAGTGTGTGTGACACATTGGAACAGGTATTGAGTTTCATTAAGTAGCTGTGGAATAATAGCCGAGCCAATCAGACGTTTTCAAGCTGAATCGAACACCGAATAACCGCAAGACAATGATTTTGCAAAGATGGCGTGCGTGCTGCGGCAGCGAAACCACAAATTTGTGCGGGCAGGCGGAATTTCCATGTTTCGACCCTTTGGGCCGCGTCAAATGGGATTATTATTTGTAGAATTTTAAAATTTTGATTTTAAGTGGACAGAAATGAATAATATTTTGATTTTTTTTTATAAAATACACAATTAAATTTTAGTTTTTGTCTATTTTCTTGAATAATTACAAAGCTTGACCAAGTTTTTAGGCTTTTTGAAGGCTATTTTCCTCACCGCTTGATAAGCATTAAAATTTTACAGCCAATAATATAAGAAATTTTAACGGCAAGCTGGGAAAATTTTAGCTTTCCCAATTTTTTAAATAAAAATCATAGAGATTTTATTTTATTAAAAATGATCCAAACACCGCCGTTTAAAAATTTACAAAAAAAAAGAGAAATATTTTCTCCCTTAGGTGCGTGCTCCTCTGTTTACAGAAAAAAAGTGAAAACCCTGAGGCACCGGTCAAGTAGGACACACGTGGCGGTTGCGGCGGAGAACGTGCGGTGGCCGGGCAGACTGTTCGGCGGTGTCTGGTCCCACGAGACGATCTGGTTTGTCCCGCCTTTCGAATTAGCTCGATCAAACGATGACGAGCGAGAGGATGACACGGACGTTTCGCCGGCCGGCCGGTCGGCCGACGAGACCCATACCGGTGAATTAATTAGCTGGATTGAATCGAGGTGCGCACCGCGCGCCGCGGCATTCCAGCGCAAGGTGTGTGTGTGTGTGTGAGGCTAAGTAAGTAAGAAGAAGAAGAAGAAGAAGAAGCGGCAACATTAACCAGCCTTCGGGGAATGTTTGATGGCTGCGTTCGTTCGTTCGTTCGTTCCACTCGCTCTCAAGCAACGAGCAGAAAATCTTATCGGGATTCCTGCTACTGTGACGCAAATTCGCCGACCTCTTCCTGCACTCGCTCGGCACTCGCCCAGGTTGCATGCAGATCAATCATTTTACCGCTGCGCCGTGTACATTCCAGGCTTTCGATTTTTCCGGAATGTTGAGTTGCAACTGGTTTTCGTATTTTTATTTTCCATCTTTTGAATGAGTGCAAAGAAGAGGAGGAGGAGGAAGAGGTGAATAAGCCACTTCTACGGAGCCGCATGAAACTGTTTGTTTAACCTTGGTGGTTATAAATAAAAATCTTAAAATAGGCTCGTTTTCTAGAGGAAGTGCCGAAAATAATTATTTAAACTGGATCATTACAGGACAATTATTGTGATTTTTTTTGTTTGTGGAATGTAACACAAATTTGCTAACAATTAAAATTCAGATTTTGGAATTGATTAAAATGCAAAGTTTGAAGTTCCATTATTTTGAATATTTAAACAGCGCACTCTTGGAAAGTGCTCTTTACCAATTTTATTTTTTATGGTGGGCAGAAAAAAAGATTTTTCACAATGTTTAGGTTGAAAAAACAAACTAAAAATATGAAGTAAACGATCATTTTCATTGATTGGGCAGTTTTTCCCTCAAAAATATTTGGTTAAAGTTGCAAAGAGACTGGAATTTTGGGAAAAAGCAAGAGAGTAGAATTAATTAAGAAAAAACAATATTTATATAACAAATTTCAAGACAAATAATTTCTTTTGCAATTTCTTTCTCAAACACAACCTGTTTGCGAATAGGACACCCTCTATGTATTCCAAACGAATATTGTTTCCGATATTGCATGCTTGGGCCTGTTCGCAAATTGGAGGTTGTCACGCCGTGTAAGGGTTCTGCCGTCCGGGGGCAATCCAGTCGCGTGGTTCCGTCCGAATTAGCAGCGAGCATCCCACAATTTTCTGCAATGCCAACCAAAACCGAAAATTCGGACGCGGCTTTTCACAAAAAATATCTCTCAGGTCGCAGGGCACTTTTTAAGAGGTTTGAGAGAATAAAAACCGGTAACGGTTTACGATGTCACGCGTAGCATCACCGGTTTTTAGGACCGATTGTGTTTGCGAGTAGGATTACTCAGAAGAAAAACATGCTAGGAAATTTTCAATTATATTTTTTCATAATATCAGGAATTTTTCTCTTGGATCGAATTCAGATAACCCGGAATCTTTGGCAGTTACGAAAAGACACCCTTGAGCGCAACACGCGTCTGTTTTCAGCCCCGAATATTCTTCCATTTTTGCTGCGTAAATTAAAAAAACAATTATGTAATAAATTTTAAGCGAGAAATCTGCTGCAGAAAAATTCAGTTTGGAACCTGTCGTTTTAACTGTTAATTTATTAATTCAAAAACTCCCAAAATAGTTTTAAATCCTTCAAACTGAGCCGTTTTTGTTTCAGGAATTTCTCTTGTTACGAAATCATACAATAATCAGATTCCAAGAATTTGATTAAAAAGCCCAGACACTTTTGCATTTACCCTGATATCGGTTTCAGGCAGACGCGTCTATTTTGGGTCTCTTTGCTGAACTCGTTAAGAATTTCCACCTCCACTCAAGGAATTTTTCTCGTTTTTTTTTCAATATCCGTTCAAGCGAGAAGTTTGTGAGAAAAAATTCTGCTTTGAGCTTGTAATTTAAATCTTTGATATTAAAAAAACTAAAATTAAAATGTATTTTCTGCCAAAAAGAGCCGATTTTCCAGGAATTTCTTGTGAAACGAGACCATCTAATGATCAGATTCGATACCCCGGAAACTTCAGCATTCCCCCTGATATCGGTTTCGGACAGACACCCTCGAGAGCAGCGCGTCTATTTTCGGCCCCGATAACAGGAGATAAGTGCTAGTGCGTCGGCCGGGTTGGGGCGTGCTCAGCACGCACGCTCTCGGGTCGTGCCGAGTGCGTAAAAAGTGCGTTGGAAATTTCGAACAAAAGCCGGCCGGCCGGCCGGCCGGCTGGCTTGGCGGCGGCGGCGGCCATGGCCGAATCCAAAGCCCCCGAAATGATTGTCGGGAAGAAAAAAAATTGTGAGTGTGCTCACCTCGGTGCACCGTTCTCGTCCGACGAGGAGACGTGGTCGTCGGAGGAGCCGTGCTGTCCGGTGGGATCGTCGTAATCCATCCCTTGGCGGGCCTCAAAACACGCGAAAACTAGTGGTGCGTCGGCCGGCGCGGTTCGGACGATTGGCTGGCGTTGGCCGAAAGAGCGATTTGATTTTGCTTCCTTCCGCCAAGACACGAAACGCACACCGCGCACTCACAAAACTCTGCCTTGGCTGGCTCGCTCGCTCCTCTGGCGGCTTCTCTTCAGCGCTTGCTCCACAACTACTAAAAGACCCACTCAAAAAATATATCCCCTCCTCTCTCTGTTTTATTATGGTGGTTCCTTCTATCTCCATTCTCTCCCTCTCTCTCTCTCTCTCTCTCTCTCTCTCTCGCTTGCCGCTGCGTTTCTACTCGACTAGCAACATACTCACTCACTCGCACTCACAAAAAGCCAGGCTTGTTCACGGAATTCGAGCGCGCGACAGGCCAAATTCATTCGTGTCGGAATTTCGCAGAGCGTCCTCGGGGGCGGCCGCCGATTTTTCGGGAATATTTCGACACCGAAAATCCCTCTAATTAATTTCGATTGCTCGGTCCTCTTCCTCTCGAAAAAAAAGAGAGCTGCCAGAGGCCCATTCAAATTTGCCGGTAAAATCATTTTTTTTATGCTTCAAAATATTGATTTTAATCTTTCCTGTCTCTACCATAGAATGAGCACGCATCACGCAATTTAGATTCAAATTTTGTTTATTACGGATCAGCAGGGCAACTGTGCCCCATACATCCACATCCAGAACTTAACAAAAAATATAACAAAGCATTTTTTTTGTATTTGATAACAGAGGGAATTTAAGGACTTTGAATCAATATTTGGAACCATCTAAATCTTTTTTTTTTTTTGGCTAAACATATTTTTCAGCTAAAGAACAAATATTTTTAATCAATTCTAGTTCAACAAATCTTTTTGAATAAAATTTGCAAGATTAGTTTTAAGGATTAAACAAAAAAAAGAACAATAATAAAACTGTTTCCCTGTTCCTAAATGCATCCACTTAGCTTCTACTCACTTTTTATTGCTAAGTATTATGAGTAAAAGATACCGAAAATTCCCCAATATCTAAAGAAACAGGACATTTCTTACTGTAGTATTTCCGGAAAGAGGACTGATAAACCAAACGTACAAAATGCGAATAGATAAATTTCTTTAAAAAATGTTTAAGGAAGTATTTCAAAATAATTAAAATATTGCAGTTAGAAAGTTTTTGAAAATTAGGTTTCGAAAAAATCTCTGTTGTTTCTGTCTTTTTCTCAATTTTATTAGTTTTTTCGTCGAAAACAATTGGATAAGCCATCCTGTTGAGTGTACTGCAAGGAAAATTTTTCAATTTGTTTCCTCCTGAAGAGCTAAACAATAATCATAGAAAAAAGAAAAACGGGGAGAAAATAATCTTAATTAGACCTGAAAGCTCTTTTCAGAAGCCAAAACTATATAAGAATTGCAAAAAATTATATTGGGAAGTAAATCATTAGAAAACTGAGTAAAAACAGTTTAACGCCTTCTGAATTAGTCCTTTTTGACGAAATATAAATTATATTTATAATGACTAAAATTAAAAAAAAAATCACCTGACAAAGCAAAGAAAATGTGTAAAAATCGTAACGAAATAAAATAATAAAAACAGGGATTGCCTAATTAATTAGCAAATTCTGAATTTACACATCTCTGAGATTTTGTTCTGCGCATTTTCGGATTTAAGAAAAAAATGTCTTATCTGGAAAAACCAGACATTTTTTGCTGTTGTTTTTCGGAAAAAGCAAATGAGCGAACCTTGGATTTAAAAATAGGTCTTTACAGGCCATCAATTTAGAAAGTTTGCATTGTTGTCGATAGCAAGTTAAATCATTGGATCTGTTGATTGTTAAAATAAACAACAGCTCGTCTCTACAAATGGATAATTAAATCAGGATCTAGTAACAGTTCAATTTCAGATTCTACCTAATGTATCGTAACATTAAATGATTTTTCCATTTGATTTCAATCCCTCTCGTCGCGGTCTATCAAATTTTAATGAGAAATTACCTAAATTGTGATTTTAGGGACACAATGCTTGATTATAATGCAAACTTTTGGGCCGATTTTCTCTCAAATTTAAACGGAATCCTGGGGAAATTTACCCCAATCTTTAGAAATTATTTAAATTTAAGGTTAAAAGTATTTTTAAATCTTTCTCTAGAGCTTTACTTGAAAAACAAAGCACATAATATTTAAACGTTCACAGTGCTCGATCATTGTTGAAAGACGGTTCGGAAAGAGGCAACCAGCGCGTCATTTCTCAACTGCAATTTTCTGACTTGGGCGTGTTGTACATACGAATCGTATGTACACAACAACAGTGCGTCTGTGTGCTGTTGAAACTCGTTAAACTCATTACGCTGATTGCTTTGCGTGCGCGGTGCTGCGGCAAGAATTTTGAGAAGAGCGACACCAGCGCAAAGCGCGCGCGCTCTCCTGGCGCAGAGCAATTAAAGCAGCCGAAATTTTCCACGTGGGTGAAAGCAGCAGATTTTTTTTTTTCAAAATCAAGCCGAGCAGAAGAGAGAAAAAGAGCGAGCGGGTGTGCTTTTCAAAGGCCTTTTCAGACGCATAAAAATAATTAGAACCTAGCGCCGTGATAATAACCAGAAAGGCTGGCGGCCGGCTTTTCGCTTAATCACGTGTTTAGCTGCTCTAGCTGCTCGTTTGTTGGATTTGCCTCCCGAGAGAAAAGAAGAAACAGCCCAAACTCGCGTGAATACGACCACTTCGCGCCTTGCTGGCAATCACACGCAGCACAAGTTCAACTTGATGTAATTCTCGAATAGGCGCAAAAAAATGAAATGCTTGAAAGATATGCGGACCCTGAGAAAAATTTTTCTTGCAGAGTTAGTTTGCAGGGCAGCTGATCTTAAAATAAAGCTATTTCAGAATGACGTCAATACTATGGACTTTCAAATTGGTTTATTGTTCAAATGGCTTTTCAGGATTGTAAAAAAAATTCAAATTTGGAGGACCTTGATTTTTTTAAATTTAATTGCAAGGATTTCTGAAAAACAGATTTGTAAAAATTAAAGATAATTAATTTTAGTATTCTTACAATCAAATCGTTAAATATTCCCTTCAAACAACCCCTATGATATAACCAATTATTGTAGATTAATTTTACTTAAAAAAACTAGCAATGATCATTCAAAACTAAACGCCTAGTCACTCTGTTCTCGAAAATTCTTTGGGGTTGATTTAGGAGGCTTAAGTATGTATTAAATATGTCCAAAATTGGGAATAAATTTGTTCTTAAGAAAACTAATTGATAACCATCGTTTTGAAAAGGTGAGGAAGTTGCAAGGGATGAATCTCTAAATTAAAATCCAATTTAAGGACATTTAAACAGTAAAAAAATTATCTTTTCGGATTTTTGCACGATTTTTAGGAAAATTTGAAAATTTAAAAATTTTGACCGACTGAAAATTAGGAGAAAACTAGTAAATATTTTCCATCATTTTAAAAATAAAAATAATTATTTCTGAAAATTAATTAATATAAAGAATATCATTTTTATTTAGGAAAAAACCGCTAAGTTCTTTCTAAAATAAAAATAATTCGCCATTTGGCCAAACCCTGGTATTTATAAACTGCAACAAACTTTATTTCTCTAAAGAATAATTCAAAAAACGTAAAATTATCCTGGAAGAAATGGCTAAAAATTCAACCCTGACGGATTTAGATCATAACTTTATTTCCTCGTGCCTTAACAAGAACCCCACCAATTGATTTGCAAAGCCACGATTTGATTTCCTCGGCTGGAAACCGCCTGCTACACGTGTTGGTTTTCTTCACGGGCAAAGAAGCAGACCTGCCAACCGAGCGGCGGCAATAAAAAGTCGATTTTTAGCCTCGAGACGCGCGCAATCTAATAGACCAGTTTCCCATGCAAATCGTCGGCTAATAGAGCGTATTCTAATTCCACTACTTACCCCCATCCGTTGCTAATCTCGTGTTCTACACCGTTCGAATCCCCCATCATCATCATCATGCTCTCTCCTACAAAAATTCTTAATTTTTAGCATGCTCAGACAAAACTCAAGGCCGTTGTACCTTTAGAAAAGTGGAACTACCGCACTTGGCAAATTACAGACACACACTAAAATTATTTACGATTTGGCTGATAAACGCTTACCTTTTCCTCTTATTAAAGCTGATTCTGGCACGTTCAACCACGAGAGCAGTACCAAAGCAGACCAGTCCTACGAACAGCACAAAAATGTTTTTTTTTAATATTTTTAAATTTCTAATATCTATAAGGAGTATAAGCATAGTTTTTTTTTTGTTTTATTAATAAATTCATTTTTTTATTTCTACGAAACAAAGCATAATTTTTTAAATTTAGAAGTTGGACCATTTTTATATCATTACTTAAGGCAAAAGCAGATTTTAATATTTTTAATTGTATTAATTAAAATTCCATTCAATAAATAATTTTCATTTTAAAGCGGTGCAAGGACATGCCATTTCATTTAATTATATAAATTTAACTGTGTTTTAAATATCTTTTCTATCTTGAACTCTTAAGAAAACATTTCTCCACGCGTGTACCAAACACAGCCTCTTTCTCCTTGTGTGACACAAAGGCGATTCTTTTTCTCTCTCTCTTCCATGGGAATGGCCTTCGTTCTGATAAACCGACAGCTCTGGGTGCCTTGCCTGCGCCAATATGCGGCCCGTAGCGAAATTTATGTGATGCGAGAGCACAGGTCCCCGCACCCAGCATCACTAGCAGGCGAGGCGTGTTCGCCAAATTCGCATTCGGCCACCTTGAGAATGAGCATTTGAATAATACTATCGCCGTGTTTCCTTGTCCCTCGTGTACTCGGATTTGCTTCTAAGTATGGAACAAATTCTAACCGTGTTTCTAGGAAAGGCAAACACTAGAAATTAAAATTGATATCCTTAAAACGGAAATTACTTTACGTAACTGACGTAGCAATAAATTTATTTAAATAAAAAATGGTTTCCACTGCACGAATAAATTCCATTCAAAGATTTTCTTCAAAATGGAAAGAGATTTTAAAATTTAATCATTCAAAATACAACGTTTATCAGGGGTTTAGCAAAACATTAATTAAAAAATTGAATTTATTGTCCAAAATTTTCAACACTTTTCCAGGTGAGAAAAATGTACTGGAAATTTAAAATCAGCACGAATTTTATGAAATCTAAATTACTTTGAAGGAGGGCAGGATAAATGACAGTTCTGAACATCCAAAAAACAATATTATGGTTCCAATAAAAACAAATCATCAAAGGAATTCGAATCGATACTCAGCCAATTTTCCAACTGCGTGATTTGCAGGCTGCGGACTTTTGATTGGCAAACAAGTGTGAGCGCAAAATGACCCCCTCCCTCGTCGCGCGAACAATTGCGGCGCCGCTCTCGGCAAATTCTCGCATGCACAAACAAGTACATACGTGGTCGGTCATACAGGTTCAATTACCCCCCACCATGAGCAGTCATTACACTCTTGCCGTTCTCGCAGGTAACTCCTTCAGCACTCGCATGCCGGCTTTCATTCACCGGCCGAAGCTGGCTCCGGCCGGACAATGCTCGACGCCTTTCGCGATTTTTTTAGCAAAAAGAAATTATGAGTTTTAAAATGCACTCTATAATAGAGTTATAAAAATTTAAATTTTTAATTTTAAAAGAAAGGGGATAGACATAAAATTTAAAAATTAAAATAATTACTTTCTAAATAAACACCATAAAAATATTTTATTAGTGTCTGCAGAACAATAAAATAAAAATTTCCAGGCAAAATTCTGCTGTCTGCACCCCTTGAGGGAGAGTGGATCATCCCTTACCAACAACAACAACAACAGAATCAACAAGTAGGAAGAGGCAATGCCGGGATTTGCCAACCTGCCAGTGCAGCATTCACCGTTCATTTTTTTTTTAAATAAACAATGTTTGGTACAGACCATTGAGTCTGGCGATCGCCCTGCTGGCGTGCCGCGCCGAAACGCACTGGACGAAGGCATGAGTGCCGCGTTTCAGGGTGGCCGACGCGAACAGCACCCCGTGCTCGTGCAGCAGCCGTTCCAGCCGCTCCCTGTCGAGCACGCGGCCCAGGTTGCCCAAATAAATTTTGGTCCGGCTGCTCATGGCTTCGGCCGAAATACGCTAACGCGGCCGAACTTCCTGTCCATGCTCGGCTCGTCGCAAATGGGGAAGGTGTTTTGATGCACCCGGCCGGCGACGCAACGCGAGCTTCACGCGATCAAGTTTTGCATTTTATTTTTCGCGTTTGAATTTTGGCGTCAACTCCAGATGCTGGAGATTGGCGGGAGTTTTGGACACGGTTACGATTTCAAATGAAATAATTGGTTTTTCATTAGATCTCACAAGAAAAACGAGATTAACAGACGTGAATTCATGTTTGCGTTGGTTATTTAAGTAACTATCTTATTTTTAGCTGTATAAATAATTTAATTTTTACCCTAAAACATAAGTGATGAGCTTTAAAAATAGAAAACCTGAAGAAAGTACCATTCGGTTTGGGAATTTGCATCACAATTTATTTCTGCAATGAGCAAAAATCAAATCAGGGCCAAGTGGAAATTAAATTTCAGATTTTGATTAATTTCATTGACACCTAGTCCAGCATGTTTTCCCCTTCATTTCGATTCTTCTCATCGCATTCTATCTCACGGTGTCCAAATTGTCAGGCAAAATTCCAAATTTTTTTAAATAAATCAATAAAACAGTGCTCGCCGTTTGATTAACATGCAATTTAGGAACCCGATTTAAAAAAAAATAAACAGCACTATTATTTTCCTTGAAATGGAAAATATTTGTTGATTTCAACAGTCAGGACGTTAAAAATGTAAATATTTCACTTGCACCTATATAATTGATTTTTTCTTCAAAATGGCGACAATTGTGCACCACTAATTTTTAATATTTCGATTTGCCTTGTTTATGTATTTTGTTGGACAATGAGAAATTACGCATCAATTTTTCAAAATGAAACGGTGGAATGTTTGCAGAAAAAAACCATGACGACAAACCACATTAACTGCCGTGGAGCCTGTTGCGAATATTCTTCCACCGCAAAAACGAGATCAATGAAAAGCTCCTGAAGTACAGCGTCTCATTTTCATTTTGCTCTTCATCAAATTCCCATCACTGGCCATATAGAGGATAAAACGGCGGCGAATCGAGTTCTAGAAAATTGCAACCGGTCTATCTAGGCCGCTATTTTTCAATAGGCCTCCCTTTCTTTCTCTTCTCCTCTCTTTATGCGAGGCACGAAAACCGGAGTCCGCGCCACCACCCCTCGCGGCTGCATTCCACGCTCTATGAGCAGCAGCCCCTCGTTGGCCCGCCGGCCGGCAAAAGTGCATCCGTGCATCATGTGAGAATGCAGTCGCCATGTTTGAATTGATGCAAAATGGACCGATAACTGCGTTGCACGAGCCAATGACAAATGCGGAATAAAATTTGCACAAACGCCCTTCTTGGAAGGAGAATAAAAAAATTATCTAACCATTTTATATTAATTAAATTGATTTAATTTTAATTAACAAACCTAAATCAATCAATAAAATGAAAACATAATGTCCTAGCTAATCATTGGATTTATTTAAAAATAAAAATCTTTGACAGATTGCTCCCAGAGCAGGAGCACAATCGACAATGAAGAATTTACGACACAAAAGAAAATTAACGCTGCAACGGCCGAGTGCATGCTCCCTCCTGCCTGAGGGATAAATAAATAATCTAGTCCACGTCATCCCCCAAAAGTGAATGAAAGAAAAGTCAATCGGCCTCTACATGAACGTCCCAGAACTCACCTCAACTTTGAATGAGCTGGTTTCGACTGGGATTTCTTCCTAATTGAAAGAAATTTGGTTTCAGTGAAACACCACCGGCACGAAAAACAACAAACAGCAAGAAGCCCTGACTGACTGCAGCCTCTGGCGGCGGCGTTGCCTTTTTCTCCGTTGAGATAGGACCCGAACGCTCACTCTCCTGCGCCACCGACTTATCTGTTTTCTCGATTGTCCCAGACCCGCACCGATCGGAGGTTTTGCTTTTAAACGAGAGGTGGATTTTTCAGAGAGCGTCACATGAGCATCACTCTCCGCCGTGAAAAAAGAAAAAAAATAGAAATAATGAGGATTTTTCACTGAAATATTTGCAGTATTCGTTTACTGTTTCATTCATTACAACTCAATCTTAAATTTACTTGACAAAAGGACGATGATTCGTTACCTTTTTAGATGAAAATGTTTTTTTATTAAATGTGACAAGCTTAAATTAAAGTAATCGACATTTTCTCGATACTGTTTACCAGTTTTTTAAGGATAATTTTAGACAAATAATCTTTGAATTATCTGATAAAATTGTACACTGTTCTAGACGGAATTTAAAGAAATCATTGCTGTTTAGTTAAAATATCCTGTTTCCAAGGTTGAAAAACATGTATTCATTAATGCAGTGCTCTGTTTATATTATTTAAATTTTTTACATTATATTTTCAATATTTCAAACCTCAACTTCCGCTATGAATTGACAGGAAATTATCAGGCAAATTGAGGGCAGAAATAGCACCTCTACAAAGCAGTTTTCGTCTATAAACTCTAATTTTAGATATTTGCTTTGAAAAGACAAGAATTATTTCTCGCGCAAGGAATTGGGAGACGGTAATGCATCAGTTTGGCTAGTTGACGTTTACAAAATTGAAGAGAAACTAGTATCAGTCCTCCTCCAGCCGCTTCCTTCTGCCCCACGCATCACGCCTGTGTAAACGAAATTTCATGGTCACGAGAGATTTCCATCCCTTTGTAAGCCTGCAGCTTGATCATGATGAATGTTCTTCCCTGACTGCCCTGAACAAGGAAGCTTCAGGGGGTAGCGCATGGGAAGAAGAAAATGAGCTTTTAGCTTGGCCTTTTTAATTTGGATCGCATTTTGAAGAAAATAAACAATGCAGCACGATTTTTAAAAGGTTTCTCAGGGGTGCTTGTATAGTGGAGGACATTTCTGCGTCATGGACAACCTGGGGAGGGAGATTTTTTTCTTTCTTTCTTTCCTTACAAAAAGAACATGAACAAACACGAGCGGAAGGAGGAAAAACTTGCGCCGTAGAAATTAGCAAAAATGTTCCTTTTCAGTTTGCTTTTTGCAAACACACAGCGGGTTAGTTGGGATTTGAGTGAATGCCGCTGTTGGTGAAAGCAAGCAGCGAGGGCTGCGCTGAAAGAGACCAGAGATGCGAGGGAAAGATTTTGCAGCTTTGCATGCAAAATTACACAGCAACCGAGGGGTTCCAGTTGGGTGGTAAAATCTTTTTTTCCATTTCAAATATGAATCCATGAAAACAATCTGAATATCATTTGCGAGGCGAGGAATTGAATTTGGGAAAGAGAGGATATATGAGGTGTTAACTTGGGTTTGCACAGTGTTCTTCCTCTGACTGGATGGCCGGCCAGGTTTTTACTGAGAAAAAAAGTTAAAAACTTCCAGTTATTCCAATAATATAGGCTTTACTGCAATTTTTTTCTGTCACATTTACGTTAAGAAAATTAAATCTTTTAGATGGACTTCATCTTTAGATTAGGATTCAATTTATTTCAATGTTTCAATTTTAAAAGACTAGATTGATTCAAAAGTATTATTTGGCAATTTTTAGACATAAATTTTTTTAAAGCTTCTAAAGGTTTTAAATTGTATGTTTTTATTTTTGCCTGTAAGAAGGCAGTGTCAGATGAATTTACAAATCAACAATAATTTAACTACATTTAAGATCACAATAATACTGTGTTTGAAATGTTCCACAGCTTGACCTTCATTTTGTAGCTTAAACGATTCCACTCGCCTTGATCTGTTAAGGAAAATTCTGTATTTTTTTTCCATCTGCACACCGTTGTTACGGCCGAGTCGAGAGCCTTCAGAATACGTTTACTTCGACCCTGATTTGACCCTTAGGGCCCCTTGAGGGTCCTCATTGTCCGAGACACGATTTTGAGCACACCAGGGCGATTCCTGGAAGCTTTCAAAGAGTTCCATTGCCAATAGAGAGCCCGATATTGATCACCCGAGGGCTACCCTGACGCCAGGGTTCGATTTTTTACTTGTTCTGATGGTCTTTCCTGAGATCAGGTGCGATCCAACACATGTTCCGAGGCTAAAAATCAACGGAATTGACAGTTTTGATTTTTCTATATTCCCTTGAGCTCGAAAATACCCGTTTTTCAACCCCTGTCCGAGAACTGCAGGTTGTTTCTCAATCCCAAATTTTTTTCTAAGATTGCTATACACGCTTAGTGTAACATTTTGTCCCATATTTCCAATAAAAATCCAAGGGCTCTTCTAAAAAATATTTGAATTTGAAAAATATACTCAAAAACCTTTAAAAAAAATATAATTTTGCAAATATGAAAAATATTGGGCGTCTAATAAGCCTTTGTTTGGCACAGAGTTTGAGGTTCTAGCTCTGATACAACTCGAGATATTAATGTGAACTCCGCCGGGGTTTCCAGATATTACCCGGCTTTTCCGGGAAAGGTTCTACTGATACCTCCTAGTGATTACGACACTTCTACACGACCCCAACAGCGTATCAAAGAAGCAAAAAGAAAATATTAAAATCCTGGAATCACCTATGTGGTAAGACGACAACAATATCAAATAAAAATGCTGCATTTGCATTTTAAAAACAAACATCCGCATATTCAAAAGAGTATGCGCCTCAGTGTGGAGGACACGCGACTATTTGCTAAAAGGCCCAATAAATTGCAGCGCCATGCCGCAGCACAATGGCTGCAGGGGCAAAGCAATGTTGACTGCGCGAATTCATCAAACCAAACGCAGCCAGGGTGATTGAAATCGCCAATTGCGAGTGCGAGCGTCAGACCCACCCTCGCAGCCACCCAAGCATCCCAGCCACCCGCCCGCCCGCCCGCCCGAATCCAATATCAGCGCCGACGGCGACGGCAGCGCGAAAAAGAGCGGCGGATTAAATATTCCGCTTTTCACTTTGTCAACGTTTGCATCCCCAAAAATGCCTCACGCAAGCACCGCGTCGAGTATAATGTGTGAGCATTTATCGAAAGAGAGAGAGAGAGAGAGAGAGAGATGAGCAGCGCGTCCTCAGTCAGATCAATAGAGCCTGCTCTCGGTTTCGCGCGTCAAATAATGCCCTCGTGGCGTACAGAGCGAGTACTTGCGTATTGCTCAGTGCGCAACTTGGCGCGCCCTTCTCTTTCTCTCTCGCTCTCTCAATGGACCACCATCTTAGAACTCGCCGGCAGAACGGCACTGTGCGAATTTTCGCCAACACGTTTTCGGCTAAAATTTCCCTTGAGAAGACAAAATTTAAATCTTTCTTGGAATATTCATTTTACAGTTAATTTCTTGTCTTCATTTATTGCAAAATATTTTTCATTATTTTAAATTAAACAAGTTGTGACGGAATATCGGCATGAGTTAAATCAATTTGTAAATTTTAGAAAGGAGATAATTTAAATTTACTGTGACTTCAGAAGAGAAAACTCGATAAATAAATATATGATAATAATTATATCCTTTCATAAGTGAAGTTGGATTTTGGAATAACGAGAGTTAAAGCCTAAAAGTCCATTTAAAAATAATATTAAATTAGATGTGATATTTAAACGGTAACAATAAGAATGTGAGAACTTTTGAAAATATTTTAATACAGCTTAAATGACAATAATTGTCTGTTGTTTTATTTTCTTTGCTTAAAGAAACTTCAATTCTATAAAAAATTAACCTTAGAGATGTACCTGAATATAGTATTTTGACAGTGAATCATAATGGAATTTTTAACAATTCAAATAAAAGAGTGCGTATTTTGTTCCCATTTATGATTAATTGAAAATTAATTATATCAATTAGTGCGGATGTTTGTGGAATGATGTCTGGAAAAAATCAGAATGATGTTAAAAAAACTGGAAAAAATCCATAGTTGCGGTGGTGGAAATATTATATTTTCTGGTACGGACAGGAAATGAAAATTTAATTAAATTGTGCAAAGGTTTCACTGCTGAAATTGATTCTGCTATTTGTCTCTAATTAAGCAATTTTTTAATTTTGTTTTGAAGTGACCCTGCAAGCAAAATATAGACATTTCCACCTCAAAATAAGGATTTTTCACATTTATTTATTTTGATAACTATGGAATATAACGGGAGTTTTTATTCTAAATTTTGAAGAATTTAATTTAAACGATTATTTATAACATATTTTAAGCCTTAGCAGCAATAAAAAAATTAATTTGAAACAAAAAGAACGATCTTTAATAGCAGTAAACCGTGGGGAAAGACATACAAAAGAGAACAAAAAATATTGAGGTTTCCCATGTAATTTAATCAGTTTTATACGGTTAAAATATTTTAAAATGATGATTATCGAATAAAAAACAACTGTCTGAATTTAATTTCCAGTATGTTCTCTTAATTTAAAAATACGTTAGATATTGTATTTTCCAAGTAAAGATTTCAGATTTTGTTATCCTTTTATCGCAATTTGGTCCAAGTTCTCTGTGGTTAGGTTAAAATTACCTCTGCATCTCCAGCACTAAAAGCTCTGTCGAGTGAAAAATGTGGCTGGCAGACAGAATTTTCAGAGATGTTTGTCCGCGCATGAGGAAAAAGCTGAATAAAGAATAACAGGCTTCGATTCCCCTGGCAGCAGATGCTCGCAAGGTGCACGGGGATGTTTGTTGTTGTTGACTAAAAAGTGTGTTCGTTAAATGTATCCCCCTCCTTCAGAATCCTGTTAAAGTGCCGACTTAAAACCTTTGAATTTTATTTTTATTGAGATTGACGAAAGCAAAACAAATTTACCAATAATTTCATTTATTTCCAGTTTTAAATTCAGTTGAATTTACTTGGAATGACGAGAATCTGGCACTTAAACGACCATTCCTCTTGATTTTGAACTCCAGAAAAGCCTGTTAAAATTAGAAACTTCTAGGAAGACGCGATTTCTTTTTTATTACCATAAGCCCTAACAGCAGGAAAACGCTTACAGAAGGAAAGGAACCTTCAGGAGCGGCTTCATAGTTCATAGATGATAATGGGACTGGATTTAGCCTTGAAATGGTTCATGCCTAGAGCTAGAGCAGCGCGGCCGCGGCACACACACACAAAAGATTGAAAGCCGGCCGGCGAATCTGACCTGCTCCAACAATCGCGCTAGGCCAAGCGTATACTACAGCACAGGAAAAGCAAACAGCGCGGCGAAACGAAGGGTAGCATCCTTTGTTATATTTCGGCAGCGCGGCCAGCATTTTCTATAATGAGGGGCGACTTGAGGGAGCGCAGCGCAATATCTGGCTTTCGGGACGCGACTTGGGGTTGATGCACCTTTAGAAACGAATTCTTTAGGCGAGGACCTAACCATTACTTTAAGATTGTATGCCCGTAGAAAATCGGAGGACAAAATTAACCGACGCTTCCTGCTGGTTGAATTATTATACAAGCTTAACTTGAAAATGATTTTTGTTTAACTTTTTTGACAGGGAACGCCGATTTTTTACAATACTCTATTTATCTTGACAGAATTAAAAATCGTGCGAGACCAAAAATCACGTCTTTAGTTAATATTTGGTGATATCCTAAAGAATAATTTCAAATAAAATATTATAAACAAACTACTGATTTAATTGTTAAAAATATTTTAAATTAAAACGATTAATTGAGGGGTTTTCAATTAAGAATGACTAAAAATACGAACATGTTCAAGTATCCATAATATAAAAAATATACTGTACACAGTAAAAAATTTAACTTCCCTTAAACCAAATTTAATTTTCAATCTGTTAAATCACTTGGGATTTTACCCTCATTTTAACGAATATTTCAATAAATTGAGTCATCTTTTAAAATGTCATCAACTGATAAATAAATTCTTAAATTCCCTAATTTTTAAAATCAATCTAACCGAGTTTTGAGGGAGCTTAAAACCACATTTCGCACAAAAGACTCAATAATTACGGCAATTATTATTCTAAAATCTTGTGTGCGAATGCGATTAAATTTTTGAGCAGTGCTCGAGCTTTTCGTTTTCACAAGAGGGGCACACGAGAAATGGCAAAGTTGGTGCATTTCCTGGGCTGGGTGAAGGGTGCTCGAGAGCGATTTCGCGCTAACTTGGCGAAACTCACTCTCTCACTCGGACTGTCAACGAGCGAGCTTGGGTCCATGCACGAAAACTTGAAGAGGCGCTTAATAAATATATAAATGCAAACCGAGCCAAGGGGTTGGCAACGTTAATGAGAGTTGGAAATAATTTCTCGAGTGATAACATAAAAACTCACCCTCCTATTGTTGTTGATAATACCCTCCCCAGGTCAAGTGTAGCGGCCGCCGATTGGTTCCCGCACCGTCAGCCATGATGTTTTTTTCTTTTAGGCATCGGAAAAGAGGGGGAAGGCGGCGTTGCCGATTCACCCACCCGGCTCACTGGGTTCGGCACCGGCGTCAGGCCGATAATTGTTATTCCCTTTTCTCCATTTATTCGCTTCGATTTCGGCTGACGAATTACGAATTACGGCCACCCTTCGATTTCATCTTAAACCTGCTCATTTTACGGCGGTAAACGAGTGGAAAATAACGCCAAGCCGATTTTACTATTAAATTTTTCTCAATGAGAAGATCGTCACGCAGGAGATTATACGCTCCTCTTAAATGGATCAAAAGTGGTGTTTATTTTTTTGCGTAGCACAGCTGTCTGGTGACAGCTCAGATTATAAGGGAATTGATTTTTAATATCAAAATGACATTTTAATACCGATAAAAATAGTGAAAGAAAAAATGCTACATCAATTTGTCCGACCAAAGCTTTTTGTGTATTGTTTAGAAATTAAATATTAAAAATATAGATTGCTTAAGGTAAAATTTAAATATTCTTATCAATTTAATTTGATTTTTACTATTTCCATAGCACAGACCTGTGGTCAAAACCTCTTTCTTGGCTGAGATTTTTTATTTTCGAATTTTTTAATTTCCAATAGGTCATCAGTAAAAAATTAATATAATGAGTTTATCTGTTTGAAGCTAAAATTAACGAACAAATCTTGTAACATCGCTGACGTCATTTTTTTTAATTGCTCCAATAAAATGAAAAAAGAGACATCTTTTTAGTAGCCCCTAATTCAATTAATTAATTTATTTCATTGTAAAAAGCACCTGAACAAACCCCGATATGACCAAATTAATTTGATTCGTGGACCGGCAGGGGGTCCATACCCTCAATCATGACCTTGAAAAGTCATAATTATAATTATTTTCAATCCAATGTGAGTCAAAACCACACGAAATCTGCGCGAAAATGTTCATATTTCCAATAGACCATGATTTTCAGGGTGCAACACACCACAATTTTTCAACTTTGACTTGGAATTTCTTTAAGAAAAATTAGAAGAAAGTATAGGCCACTAATTTTTGCCATGCTGTTGCCACGTGCATGGGCTACATTTTAGCCGTTTTCGATTTTAGAAATTTTATGTGCCAAGACATGCAAGTTTTTTTTTGGAAAATTCGAACTGATTTTTATGACCTACAAAGTTGGTCACCATGGACATCAAAAATATAATTATTTTGGTACCAATTTTTCCCCAAACCGAACTAAAGTTCAAATTATCTGGAAAATTTACCCTTTTTTAAAAATCGCAAACTTCAAGCCCCTGTAAAATAGGCAAATTTAAGAATTTTGACCCAATATTTTAGGGATCAAAATTGGACATTACCTCCACCAAATTTCATCAAGATCTGAATAATTATGCCAAGAGGGGTATTTAATTCATATCTAACCATAGATACCAGGTTCTTAAAAAAGTATTAAACGATTCAAATGAATAAAAAATCATTATCAGGCCGAAGATAATTCAATTACAACCCACCATACTTTTCAAATTGTAAATATAATATCTCCAAAATAATTCAAAACATTATTTCCTCTATTACATAATTATCTAACAGGTAAAAAGACTAGATAATGAATACCCTTCCATATCGTGTTGGAATTTATTTGCAATACTAACAAATGAAGAAATAATTAATAAAATCTAAAACATATAAGAAATGCATTTACTCGGAAAAAAGCGTAGGCCACTCTCTTCGCGCGGCTATTACATACATTAATTGCATTTGCATGTTTCGCAATACATACACCATACATGAGTTCGTGATTGGCATCTTTTTTCACTTCTTTAACCTTTAGGTTATTACATAAAACGCATGGGTGAGAGTGTGCATGCAAATTTCTCCACTTTTTGCGTACGAAAAAACTTATCCCTGCATTCAGTTAAATTGCAAGTGAACGTATGTGCCGTATGTGCGTGTACCGGCGAAATTGCTCGCGATGGATGGAATCAGTGACCCTGGGCATCGGAGGAGTGAAAAACACCTTCGAAAGAGGATGAAAACCAAACCCAATTCCCCATATTCCAGCCTCCCAATTGAAGGAGATAAATTCGGATTGTGTCCCGCGTGCTAGACATGAGGTAAATAGTGCAAGTACTTACAATTACAGTCGCAAATACCGCGTGCACCGAGTGCTTGTTCTCCTTTTGCAAAAAAGCCGGCGTCTGATTGGCCGGCGGCGTGCAGGTGGCTACGCCCCCCTCAGAACAGCTGAGCTGTGTCGATTTGTTGTGTTGCGATCGTCCCGCATGGAATTTGGCCCAAAATGAGCTCCAAATTCAAAATTGTGGTCAAGTGGAGTGGCAAGGAGTACCCGATCGAGACACTGACCGAAAGCGATGACGTGGCCGCCCTCAAGGCCGCCATCCAAGTGGCCACCGGCGTCCGTCCTGAGAGGCAAAAGTTGCTCAACCTAAAAGCCAAAGGTGAGTTCGTAGAATGAATGCAGCGATTTCGGTCTCTTTATGAATAATTTGGTCTGCAGACGACGTGACAGTGCTTTCTACCTTGAAGCTCAAACCCGGCTTCAAACTCATGCTGATGGGTTCGTTGGAGGAGGATGTTTTGGCCGCCGCTCCTCCGCCGGAGGAAGAGATGCCCGAGGTCGTCAACGATCTCGACATTGAGGATGAGGAGGTGGCCATTGAGAAGAAAGAAGTGTACCTGTCTAAGGTACAGGGTTGAATTTTTTAATACCTGCATACACATAGAATGCACATTCATAACAAAGATAATATTAGGTAGATAATTTTTTTTTAATTAATTTAAATTCAAAATTACATAACATCTAGATTTTACTTAAGATAACAGCTTAAAGGTGGGGAAATTCTAAAATTGATGCCCGTGAAAGGGGGCGTTCCCTATATTTGGGCTCAAAAACGCCTGAAAATGAAATTTTAAGCGTGCAAGACGAAGTACGGCTTGTGATTTGGTTGAGATATCATCTTAAAATATTCGCCTTCAACCTAAATTTCAATTCTACGCAAGTTTTACATTTAATACAATTAAAATGTCAAGGTCGCCTTTCGCGACCTTTTTCAGGGAATATGATTTTGCAGGGCAATAGCCCCCTTTGAATTTTAATAGGCTCAGGGCAATTATGTGGCTTCTGAAATTCTGCACAAATTTAACAAAAGTGGCGATCATAGATTAAAATTTAACTCATCAATTGAAAATAGCCTTGCGTTGATTGAATTAAATTTAATGTTGAATATTTCCAGATTGAAAAGAGAATCCAGCAATATGAAATTAAGATTTTAAACGAGCCAAGAGAAGGGAAAAAGTTGTTGGTCTTGGACATTGACTACACCCTTTTCGATCACCGCTCAGTGGCTGAGTCGGGATACGAATTGATGCGTCCATTTTTGCACGAATTCCTCACCTCTGCTTACGAAGTGAGTTTATTTTCGTAGCTATCATGAATGGGGTTTTCTAACTCTGGACTTGTCGCAGGACTATGATATTGTGATATGGTCTGCTACCAGTATGAAGTGGATCGACGAGAAGATGAAATTGCTCGGCGTCACGAACAATCCCAAATACAAAATCACCTTTCACCTAGATAGTCTAGCTATGATCTCAGTTCACACAAAGAAATACGGTGTTATTGAGGTAATTAAGCTGTATGAAAAGAGTTTTAGTTGTATTACAAATTTTCCTGCCAAAAGTTTATATATTTTTATCAAAACTTTAACTAATTTTTTTATAATCTCAGTTTTTCGGTCAAAAGATAAAATACGGATTCCAAGGTCTAATTTTTTCTACGACGTAAACTAAATTTTGCAGTTTTTAAATTTTAATAGCTCGCATTTTTGTTTGCTTAAATTTCTACATTAAGAAAAATTGCAGAAAGAAACAAAAAAATCACTGTTTGTTGTTGTTTTACTCTTACCACGGTTAGTGGCGCAAATATTTTAATGTAAGGCCAGCAAATTAATCCTTTTATCCCCAAAGATGTAGTTGAACTGTGTAGCAATCTGAAAACTAATTGACTGATTCGCAGGTAAAGCCTTTGGGTGTGATCTGGGGCAAATTTCCGCAATACTCGCCGAGCAACACAATCATGTTCGACGACATCAGGCGCAATTTCATCATGAACCCTCAGACAGGTCTAAAAATTCGTCCCTTCAAGAACGCCCACCAAAACCGGGCCGTAGACCGAGAACTGGTGCAGCTGGCCGGCTACCTGAAGGGCATCGCGCAGCTCGACGACTTCACGCAACTGAACCACAAGCATTGGGAGAGGTTTGGCTCTTTGCACAAGTCCAAGAAGAGGCGCTCAAAAGAAGAGCAATGAAAGAAAGAAACTCCCACTACTTACTAGAGTGACCTGAACTGTTCACTTGTTGTTGGAATATCTTGTTCAAGAAATAATGTGCAGTTTTAATGAAAATGTTAAGAATCGTCAGGTCAGGTGACCTGCTTAATTCCAAAATTGGATTAATTTTAGTGTCATTGGAAAGCTGAAAACAGATGAGCAATTTTATAAGACTAAATTTTATTTAGCTGTGTTAGTTTCGGGTGTTGAGCTCTCTTCACCGACCAATGTATTTGTAAAATCTATTGATTTTCTCATTTTCAACGACTGCAGTGTCATCTCTTGCTCATTATACTTACTTTTCTCTCTCGCAAATGCTAAACTTAGTTCTGTCATGAATATCATTGCCAATTTGGAGTAAGTTTCTCACATTTAATTTGTTTCATTTCTCCGTCAATTATTAAAATTGAAAATTCTTTAAATTCGTGGCTTTTTATTTAGCACAGAGTTTTTCCTGTCAGGCTGGAGACCAACGTACAAAGTGAAAAGCCTAAAATGTCTATGTCTTCGTGCTTTTACACAGTATTGCAATTCTCTGTCGGCGAAGGAATTCAATATTCAGCCTCTGCAAAATATCCGTGTGTATAATTTTTAGCAGCTTATTTAGCGTGTTCTAAAACGCCAAATTTTTACTTTTTCCAGCCAACTGCGTCGTTCAAGATGTGCTAAACTTGGTTGTGGATGATTCCCAGCTTTTGCCTGCAAAAAAGGAATTTTTCTTGCTTCTCTTAAATAAATACGTTTCTCAATTCAATTTCAGACCCTTCAAGTGCCTCGATATTGACACTTTGGGTTTCATACACGATTGCCTGATCGAAAATTGCTCTGAATTAAGGGAAATTGAGTTTGTGGAAGATAAAATTAATTTAGAGGACGAAGTTCCATCTTTAAGAAAGCTTCAACCCAGGGATTTGTGTCATTGGAGCAATCTTCGCGTGGCAAAGTGCGGAGATTACGCTTTGAATGACTTGATGCTGAAGGAAATGCAAATTAATTTGCACCAACTAGAGTAATAAGAAATGAAAATTAACTACCTCAATAATCCTATAAATCCATAAACTTTTACAGGACCTTTGAATTTTCCCTCTCTTCTGATGGAGATTTAAGCCTGGAAGGACTGTGGTGTTTCAGAGAAATGAAAAATCTAACTGATATTGTGGCAAACGCTATGAGCAGCTCAAACCACAATTTAATTTCACAAATTGCCTGTCTTCCACCAAAGCTGCAGAGATTTGGGTCGAATATTTTTGAGGATGAAGATACATCAAGCCTAAAAATAATTAATCGAATAGGAGCAGAATTAAATCCACACAAAATAATTACTTTAATTAACGTAACCTTGATGGAGGTTCCATTTTCTTGGCCAATAAATATATGCGTGGAAAATTTAGAGCTTATCAGTTCTCCTGGGATGAATTTTGGAGAATTTGTCTGTGAGACAATGGCAACTTCAGGGTTGAAAAAAATCATATTTGACTCAGTGCTGCCGAATCAAATTCATGTGATTTTTAATAAAATGGGCCACGGTTTGCTTCACATGGAAATCGTCACCAAGAAAGGAAGCTTGCGGCGATTTGAGACGGACAGACTGGATTTGTTCAAAATATTTTCTGCAACTCCAAATCTGCGAAATTTCAAGTTTCTCGCACCGTTTCGCTTGCAAGGAGCTGATCCATGTGCTGAATTGATACCAGAACATTTTAAACAAATTGTTTCTTTTGAGGTAATGCGGTATTATTACTTTTTATCATTATGGCTGTATTTTAAATTGATTTTATGATGTTTTGCAGATTCTGTTTTTGAATGGAGACGGTAGCCAAAATGCGATGAAAGAACTTTTCAAACTAGTTTTGAGAGGAGCTGAGAACTACTCAAATTTAATCATCCACACTGATGCAGATTTAGAAGTGACAATTGAATTATTTAAAATCCAAAATCAATTTGTAAAAAACATTCAACAATTTAAAGTCTACAACACTCTGGACCTTAATCAGGAAAAACTCTTTCAGGCAAGTGTACATTGATAAAATTATTTTGTTTGAACAGTTTTAAATTTGATAAAATCCAGGTTATAGCGGGCATTGCATTGCAATGCATTCATTTGATTTGCGAAAAATTGTGCTGATGAACACAAACAAAGATTTTCAGAATGCAAATAAGAAGTTTCTGGAGTTTGTTGTCAACATGGGAATAAAAACTATTTTGAGATAGACAGATTTTAATGAATTTGATTAATAATTCCATCATAAAATTCATGGAGGTCATCAATAATAATGATCTGTTCATCCTAATGAATTGAGACTAGGTGCATGGATTTTATTTGGACTAAAAGATATTTTCTGAGCAAAAAATCACAATAACTGTAGTTTTTTGTTTAAGTATAGTGGCCTGAAACAAGATGAAGCATTATTATATTCTGAAAGAGTTTGTTAAGAGAGTGCATATTATTTCAAGTCAAAATTAAAAGAATCGTTAAGTTATTTTCTATAAGAGCGGTTGCAGCAAATGTGGGCAGGTAGTATATTTTGTTGTCGTCCACGGTACTCCGAGATTTTGATGAAGAGGCACAACATCTGGCGTCCGCCATGCTACGGAGAAAAATCGAGAATGTTTTGTTATTTATTCTCCTGTAAAATTTAAGCTGTTTGCAGCTAATTTTATCGACGACTCTATATATGAGAAAGCTTACCTTTTCACTCTCTTCAGACTCAGCTAAAGCTGATGGCAAGGGCAAGGAACTTGATTCAAAAAGGATATTGATGCTGAAAAAGCAAAAGTGCGAACAGACGCCTCGCTACAACCAACCAAAACAACGAGAAATTAAAAAATTCGTGCGGAGTTATTATTGTTTCATTGCTTTAAGCGCTTTTAGCGAAATATTTGGTGGCCCTGAAAAGGGCCGGTTTTTGGCGGCTTGAGTGGGACTGTTTTGAAGAAGAAGAAGCAGCGGTTATTCGCTGTCCTGCTGTGAGCCAGAAGACTCAAACTCTTCATTCGTTATCTGGAACACCTCCAAATCCACGAAAATCTCTTGTTCTTCGTCTGGAGGACGAGCAATTTCGGTCCGCACTGCAGGTGCAGGCGTTATCTTGATCGTCTCGAAAATAACGAAAATCTCTTGTTCTTCGTCTGGAGGACGAGGAACCTCGGTCCGAACTGCAGGTGCAGTTCTCCTAGGTGGCCTGACATAGCCTCCCGTTGACATCCTCGCAGTCAGCTTTCGACGCTTTGCTGGAGGCATTGTACGTTTGAACCGTATAAGTCGACCTGAGAAAGCCGAGTGAGAGAGAGCCCTGAGGATAGGAAATATATATGCAGAAAAATGGGGGTCGTGAAGGGATGCCATACAAACAAAAAGCTAAAACACGGAGATTTCCTAAAAGCGTATGTTAAATTGGGACCAAAAACTCGGAGATATCGCGTCCTGTGTTAAATTTAAAAGAAAAATTGACTTGGACATTCGGAGTCAAGCAGTCCGAAACCCGGAGATATCCAGTCGAAACCCCGCAGGTTGGCAGCCTTAGGTTTCTACCTTTTTGACGGAAATAACAATAAGTAAACATAATATGTTCGACTAATGTCATTTAAAATTTAATTTTTAGCAAGTTAAGGATGAAATTTGGGCTGCCACGTAGCAAATCATGTTATTTCTGGTATATTTTAACTGCCTGCCAGTTTATAGAGTCCAAGGTTACTTATTTGAACAGTTACAGGCAACTTTATCCCACGCTCAGCACGATTTCTTGCTCATTATATCGGAATTTCGGAGTTTTTCAGAAGAAACTGAGGTCAAACCACTGAAATATTAAGCGAAAATTGAACTGAACCTGGAGTTGAAAGCGGATAAAGTCGTAAATTCGGAATTTATTGCACCAATCAATCGTAATATCGAATTAAAGAAGACAAAGAAACACAACTAAGAAAATTAAATAATCAACTGGCATTTTTAAAAATTTTTTGAGATAAAATGCGGATACTGAATGAAAGTAAAAGGTCAACTTGCTTATCTCAAATATAGATAGTGTTAATATCACTAACGCAATTCAAATTTTTGTTTTAATAGGCACTTTGCCTGATGCCGAGTGATGGCTTGAGCCCTCTGGGCAGTGCTGCCTCTCTTAGCCAGTAACTTAACGATTGTTGTTTTTAGGAGTCCGCAATGATTCCGCGAAAATATAAGTAGCAAATAGAAGAATGATCAATGGTAAAATTGTGATACCGCTCTTGACTAATAGAATCGTGGAAGCAGTACTCTATAAACTCCGTACCATGCTCCTGAATCTCGCTAGCCATCAAAAGTGGAACAACTTTTGCGCTTTTTTTTCTCACTCGGTGGTTTCATTATTCTTTTATCGTTTACAGCAAAATGAGGCTTATGAAATGCGCTGGGACGATGCCTTTGCTCCTCAACTATTAGCTCTCCAAAATGATTCAGTTCCGCACGATAATTTTGCCTATTTACTGACTCAATCGCTTCCATTGTCATTCCAGCAATAAATATGGCATGGCTTGTGAAGTGATTTTACGCTCATCTTGGACAGGCTCGAATTGGGACGGTAAACCGAATAAAAATCGAAATTTTCTAATGAAATTTTCGCGACGGAATTTGAAATCGCAGATTCATTTAGAGTCGTGAGAAAACCTGAAACGAAACAATGTATGTAGAGATCTGAAATTTAAAATAACTTTTCTTACGACAGGCGCGATTTATTTTAGGGAAACCCTGGAAATGGATAACGGCCACACTCAATGCCCGGTTGGAAACTTTGTCAATTGGTCTGAGTGAATTGATCCTAAAACAGTAACAAACAAATTAACGCATCTCTTAAATTAAGTTTTTTTTACTTTAAGTCCATGATTCAGAACCAAGCCTTTCATGTTATACAGGGGCTTCTGTACATAATTTACGGATTAGGTCCGGATCCATGAACTCTTGAGTACTTTTCTTTTTTCTCTGCTTCAACGGTCTGACAATATTTTTTTTCATCATATTTAGGACCGCTATTAAGTGGGGGTTTCAAAAAGGTCATATTTGTCAATTACTTCTGTCTTATTAAAACATATATTGAAATTTTCATTCATTGTTTACAAAATGCTTTGCTTTCATGGGGGACATTTTGCGCACTTCAGCGTCGAACACGCAACACCAACCTGAGTCCATCTATTGGGGTTAGGAGGGACTGCACGAGCTAGAGCCCGGGAATATTTTTCTGGACAGGAAGCCGGTTGAAAAGTTTCAGGTGAAATTGACCTTCAAATTTAGGAGGTTAATTTGACGGGACTTTTGGCGTTCAAATGTTTTGTAGGTGACACGGATAACACCTTAAAATATATTTGCTTACAGTGCTTGTCAATAGATAGAGAAATTCCAGGTTGGAAGTTCGGGAAAGGGGACGCAGTCAACATGAGTTACAGCAGTCCATCACCTTTCATCATTCACAACAACTAGATTTTCAGGTATTTTTGAGATACCGAGTAAATAGGGAGCGCTCCCAGTCCTGATCAAGCTTCAAACCTGGAATTTCACTTATCTACATTGACAAGATTAAACAAATACTTAAGTGTCACGTAAAAATTTCAACGCCAAAAATACCGTCCAATGTCCAATCGAACTCCAAATTGTCTAAATCCGTCTGAAACTGCTTCGATATTAAAATTTGATTTCACACACCAGAGTGAAATGGATCTGAAATAAGAATGATGATTATATTTAAAATTTAAAATTAAAACTTGACACGCTTAACTCCAAACTATAATAATTTTGAGGCACATTTCATGTGGAATGACGAATGACAAGCAAGCCAGGATTTGCCGGGAAGCAGTTTTCACGTTTCAGGTTTTCCCAGAAAATTAGAACATATTGCCAGGACTTAGCCGAATCCGGGAAATCATTTTCAGGTAAGCTCCGGACAAAAAATGTATCCACGTGGACTTGACACTCTATGCACTGGAGGGAGATTAAAAGATTAGAAGCTATATGTCCACCAACAGAGCATTTCGCAGCTAAAACAGAAAAGGATATCATACCAGAGTCAATGTTCCAAATAGGCAGGCCCCAGTATTTTAAGATGATTTTGAATAAAAACTGACCTCGACGTTATCCTCATTTACAGCTGAATATAATTCCAAAAATTATTGATCCTGATCAATTGCTTTAAGTTTTAATACTGTAATATTTAATTTTATTTTAGAATAATTTTTTTCGCATATGAAATAAATGCCACAAATTACGTATTTCTAATCACTTTTGCAACATTCAAGTTTTCACTGTTTTATTTTTTTCAGAACAGCTGCAACCAATTCTGACTATAACGTGGATAGTCATTTATTATTGGCCCTTTTATATTGCAAATTTTGAATTGAACAATATAATATTAGTTCAGATTCTCCAGTTTGCCCGGATTACTCGAGAAACTGATCCAAATAGGCAAGCCCCGGTATTTTAAAATGATTTTGGACAAAAACTGACAAAATATTCGTTATTTACAGCTGGTAAAATTCCAAAAATTATTGCTCATGTTCAATTGCTTAAGTTTTAGCAGTTTAATAATAACTATATTTTTTAATTGTAGATCAAATATTTTCACATAGTATGAATGCGACGCAATCTGTATTTCTAATCCCTTTTGCGCGACAATCAAGTTTTCACAAGTGTTAAATTTTTCAGAAAAACTGCAACCAATTATGTCTATAACGTGGATAACCATTTATTATTGACCCTATTATATTGCAAAATTTTGAATTGAACAATATAATAATAAGAATATAAGCTTATTGTTCAAATATAATGTGAGGTGATTATATTGCAAACTTTAGAAATTGTTACTGTTGCAACAGATATTTCAAAACTATAGGGATGGAGCAGTTTCATTCTCATTTTTTGGGTGCACGCACAATCTATTTGGGGGTTAATGTACTGTGCGTTAGTTCCGACTTTCAAATGTGCCTGTCTTCAGCTAAAAAATATGACCCTTAATCGCCACACCGCCTTTGTTGATCGGGATTTTGAAGAAAATGCGACTCTTTTAGTATTCAAGCTGCGCATTGCAACAGCTTTTCAACAAAATGTGAGTGAGAACAGGAGATGAAAAGTGACATTTTTAGTAACAGGGATTTTAAAGCCGGGGAATAACATTTTCTTATTTATGTATTGGCGAAACCAAATTGAATTTATGTATGAAGGCTTTCATTTACACTGGTAAGCTCTCTAATTCAAAAGTGTTGATCATTTGGCTTAACAGTAAGTTTGAAATGGTTAAAACTATAAAACAAAAAATGCAAATATACTCTAAGCTAGATAATATTAATTTCTCCATTTTTAAATGTTTAAGAGGTTATAGCATTATGCAATTTAGAAAAATAAATTAAAATAAAATTAGAAAATACGTATATATTTTCTAGAATTTCCCTTGTAATGAATAGGAAACTGCGAATTACAGAAATGCGTCTTTCTCGGCGATTCGCACGGCTGATTTCGCAAAAATGATTTAACGCGAATTTAAAAATATCAAAATGATCGAATTAACGACCCCAGCAATAGCATTTTAAAATGAAGAAGATAAACACTTTCTTAGAGAAAAAACAGAATGTCACAAATTACCCAATCCAATGATTGGTCTCGTTAAATATAGAAACTGTATAATTAACTCGATTTTTTAATTTTTGGTTATTGCCAAAGTCTGCCTGATGTAAATTGTTTATTGTGAAATAGAAAAAATCTCTTTATTGTAAATGAAAGCCTTTACAAATAAATTAGGTTTTAAGTACTAAATAAAATACAAATTTTACCCTAGCTTGAAAGGTATTTTTTTAGTCTTCTGCGAGAGATGTTTTTCGAAGAAAAGCTGTTACTTCTGCAGATTGAACAAAAAGTCATTTTCTTTGTTCTCGATCGACAAAGGCGGCATAGCAAAATATAAGACATTAATGATGACATATTATGGGTCATTCTTGAATTGATAGGCATTTTAAACAACGATCGCGCGTGCTTTCTTCCTTATATTGCTGACGTGAGTGCATTGTACTCTAGAACCAAAAATAAGAGCGATAGGAAATCTGTTGTTACGTTGTGACAGTAAAATATTATCTCACATTGTTATGTTTTAGATACCCTGGTATTTTATTCATTCAACCCAAAACTTACAGTAATATCCAAGGGCCAGTTACAAAATAGCTGTCCACGTTATGGTCAGAAATTCATTGCAGCTTCCTGAAAAAAATAGCCGTTTTATTCTTTCTTGCAGACCCTCTTCTATTGATTCTCTCTTACGTACAGGTATAATCCTATTTTCAACATTTCCACTAACTTTAACCATGTTCTTGCAATCGGATGGTTATTTTGTAAACTTATACATCGGTGAAAATGTCTTCTCTTACTATTAAGCATATTTTATGTATGTATTTATGATAATTTTTGTATTATTTCTATAGTACCATGTACAAATAGTTGGAATTTAATCAAACGATGCGTAAATACATAATTGTATGCATGGCGACAGCGATCACAAAAAAATGTGTATTTGAAAAATTCGTAAAAGCTTAGAAATTCATCCTTGTCCCGGAAAAAATTGCACAACTTTCAACAACCAAACGCGAATTTCCTTGTTGCGAGAAAAGGTCAACAATCAATTCGACAATGAAAATTTGAGTGCTTGTTGAACGATGCGCAATTATGCCGGGACCAAGACGAATTCCTGGCAGGTTCAAATTATCTTAGGGTGATCTTATGCATACATATTATCAAAAAACAGTGTGCTTTAAAAAGGGATAAAATGCATGATAAACATTAAGATTAATATTTTACATAATTATCATACTTACAAAAGATTTCAATAAATCAGCTGCCGCTGCAAAGCTCTCTGGTCATGCATTTGCATAACTACCCTGCGAAAAATCTTCATTAGCCAATAATACCAATGATAATTTAATCATAAGCATTATTGGAATAATGTTAATAAATGATGAATAAAAAATGATTGCAACACAATGTTGCGGTAATATTAAAAAAATAATGAAAAACAAATGTAAATAAGTTATTATCTTAAGCTTGTTTTAATATTACACCAATGTTAATTCAATGATATCAGTGCGCATGCGTGAATGCGTGCGCATCCATGAGTCGCACACTCTGCTACTCCGTCCGCCATCACCGCATCAAGAAACAAACACTGAACGGCTAACGGCTACGCTTCATGCAATTTTCGTTTTGTTCTTCGTTCTGCGAGTCGTTTGTCTGCTCTTAAGAGTTTAAAATACACCCATGTAAGGATCCTTGATGTTATCAACACACGCACCGTTCAGCAAATATTACAGGTAATGAGAATTATTCGTTTTTTACTTTGTTTTCATTCCAATTCGCGGTTACAAATTTTTACTGCTGCACGCAGTGAGAAAACGAGCCGTAACTTTGATACAACATCGAATTTTGATGCAATTTTTCGTTGACAGGCCGGGCGAGGATGGCTTCGACCCTGTGGAGCAGACGATGAACGAGCTGGAAGAGGGACAAGGACAATGCGCGGCTGGACAAGAAGATGGCGAAGTTCGTCGGCTTTGAGCCGGGCCACTTTTCACGTCGCCGCCTAGTGCCCAAGGACATCCACGACCCGCACCCGTTTACCTTGTGGACTTTCTCCTCATGTTGCTGCCCTAATCGTCTTTTCTGATCGAGAACTACCCTAGCTCCATGAACATCCACCTTCCACGAAAGTGGCCCCACGTACCGCCACACCAATAAACTACTTTGGAACTCAAAATAATTAATTTTATGTCCTTGCGTCATGCGTTCGTGCAGAATTGCATTTGTATTCACCCGGTATTTTTCTCCACTGGTTTTTAATTGCTGTTTGAGCAACTCAATTTTTACCAATTTATTGCGCATTAAATTGACTTTTGTCATTTCCTCCTAGGTATTAATATTATATAAAATTAGAGGTCGGAGTGGTCAAAATTTACAAGTAGATATTTCCTTTTAAATTTTCATTTGCCTCAATTTCTCAATAAATTTATCTCAGACAATTTTTCTAGTCGCATGAGCAATTTAGAAAAATATTGAAAACTTAAGTGAAAACATGGCCTGCAAGAAACTGGTGAAAATTGATAAAAAAAACCTTATTGCTACCACTTCACTGCATTTTTTTTAATTTGGGCGTTTTGGAACCTTTGGTCCTTGACTTAAAAAATATTAATGACTTTTATGAGCACTGGCACCAAAAAGGGCGGTCAGAAATTGATGAGGTACTTGTCATGTGTGCTAATGGCCTGAACTTTATATTATACAGAGCCGCCATTATTGTTTCCCATTTTTGTCACTGTCAATGCGGCCCGTCGGGCCGAACGATTTGAGAAAATCAAAAGTGGCACTCTAATTAAAATTAATTTTGCATTTAAATTTTTCAAAATTCGTTAATAACAATGCTAGAACTGACAGTTATTATTAAATGCCAAATTAATTTTAATTAGTGTGTCACTTTTGATTTTGTCGAATCGTTCGGCCCGACGGGCCGCATTGACAGTGACAAAAATGGGAAACAATAATAGCCGCTCTGTATAATATAAAGTTCAGGCCATCAGCACACATGACAAGTCCCTCATCAATTTCTGACCACCCCTTATTCATGCCAGTGTCGACGTCGCTCTGTGTCCCGACAGGACGACGATTTGACTAAGTGGCCAACATGTATTATGTAGTGCTGATTTTAAGTATTTCCCTACTTAAACCCAACGACTTTGTCTCAATCCCTGCTGTGCACTTCAATGTACATTGTAAAACTAGAATGCTGTGACTAGAGAGAAACCCAACTGTTTTATGTGAAATGACGTATAAATAATTTTTTATAAGTTATATAACTCTTCTGTGACTTACAAGTGTTACAATAATTTGTCTAGATATAATAAAAATATAAAATAATTAAATAAAACTATGTATCTCATTCAGAAAACCCCTAATTACCAATATTCTACGGAAATTAGGACATCATTTAATTTCCATTTGAAATTAATAATAACGCAATGATAGCGGCCAATATTGGTGCCAATATTAGAACAATATTGAAAAAAGTCACATTTTCACATTGATATAACATTAGACGCCAATATTAAAACAATAATGGTTATTGGGAAATAATATTACCCTAATATTAAAACAATGAAGATTTTTCGCAGGGTATACTGTGCTGAATCTGGATGCACATACATAATAATCTTGCTTTAAAAGTCTCTCTTTAAGCGGGTTCTCTGTCTGCGGCACATTCCTCGAATACTAAAATAATTTCAATCAAAACAATAACAATGCAGTATTATGTGCAGTGCAACTGAATGGTGTGCACTAAATAACTCTTAAAAAGACAAATGACTGCTTGAGAAGTCAATGAAACAATGCGGAGTGCGGAGGATGAGATGCATCACATACATTTCTTCCCCTACTTTTGTGCCTTCGCAGTGTTGTAACATTAAAAAGCAGCATTTTTCGCGCAGGTTCGCGTTAAGTTATTTTTTTTTAAATTTTGAACATTATCGTCACAATAACCGAGAAACATTTAAAACAGTATGCAAAATTCGTACATGAAATTGTGCTGCATACATTCGGTTCACATCGCGCCGTGGTTTTCCCTCGACCAATCATTTGCTTTGTTACAGGCAACGCAAGGGTCGCAGGGAATGAGCTGAGTAGGAAGAGAAAATGCGGTGTGCGGTGGGATGGAAAAGTGAGAAGTGAATGACTGGATGTGTCGGTATGTAAACATGATAAATTTCGTGTGTTATGTGGCCAATGTGTTTGTTGTTTGTTCCTGCATTGCATTGTGTCAGTGTCAGTTTGGTGTTCGCTTGTGAATTAGGGGTGCCAGGCAACTGAACAGCTGTAAACCGGAGATTTTCCATATTAAGCCTATGTTAAATTTCAGGACCGAAAACCGGAGATGCCTCTTTGTGAATTATCCGAATTTAAGTGGATTTAAGTGCGATTTTTGCTGGATTTCTCATCAGAAATGTCTCCGTGTGTGAAAAAAGTGAGTGCTCGTGGTAAAAAGAAGCGTCGCCGACAGCTGAAGATAGACACGAAACTCGGATCATGAGAAGCAACAATCAACTGCAACCGCCGTTTCGTCTTGTGCTCCAATTGTCTCCTCATTGTCAGATAATCTCTACAACAAAGTGAGTACGATCCATGCATGCGTTGAAACTCATTACTTTTCGTTCATTTATTAGTATGATCAGTGGACATTATATATTTAATATTACAAAATCCAACAATTTACAGGAAAGTTACATTTTCCACTGTGTTACACATCGTTCCAGTTCTAATGAGAATCCCATTTAAAAATTGCTAGGGAAAAATCGAAAAAAACGATGCGCTCGTATTTTTTATACTCCAAGCTCGCTGCCTGAAATTACAAGTAAAATCAGACAACAGGCCAGACTACACAGCTTTTGTTCTACAGTTCAAAATCGAATGCTCTTAACTGGAGATTTATTTGCTCTATTTTTCTAAACAGCGGCCGATGGTTAAAATTTGCTGTCGACGTTAAAAAATCGTATTAATTTTTTTCTTGGTTAAAGGAACGTTTAAAATGGGTATATTGGCCGGGACTCACCCTACTCGCCCTGATGGGTAAATTGGAAGGAGGGAGCATTAATAATGCTCTCATGGGGAATGCGTGAAGATGACTCAAACCCCCAAAATTGTTGTAATGACTATTTGTTACCGCTGGACGACGCAACACACTCTTAACTTAAAATGTGAGAGTTGAGCGAAAAGTGGGAATTATCTAAACTCTAAACCCAGACAGTTTGTTTTCCTTGTTTCTAATTCAAGTAAATCACATTTTAAATATCTATTTTTTACTTTACGTTGCTAAAAACTAGAGGTAAATGATATGTTTTTCTTTTGCTAAAAGGAAGCAATATTTTAAAAAATCGTCGAATTAATTTTTAGTATCCGCTACGGACTAACACAGCAGCCGCCATCGTTGAGCTCTCCGAGCATCGGTCTATTGCTGAGAATAAATTCTGGGTCGAAGTTGGAGCCTCGACAGGGCAGAGCAATACAATAGAGCGTTGCGCATAATCAAATAAAGGGCTCAAGTATATTATCACACTCCCAACAGTTCACTCGTCATGTTGTTGGTGGAAAATCAATTATAATACAAATCTTTGATGAGATATATTATTCCGGCGATTGGCTGGGTCGAAAGAAATTATTTTAAGTGACTAATTGTAAGATTCTTCGTTAAAAATTCTTCAATGGATGAGAATGCACAGTGGCAGAATGAGTAATCTGGAATCACACCAGAAAGTGGCTAAAGATCGTGATGAACCAGCAGCAGCATCTATTCGCAGACGGCTTTCCAATTTTTTTGTGCTGCAATATTTAGTCTGTTATGTGGTGCAACACGCCTCGGATACGGTGCGGGAGGCGTCGCGAACCGAGAAACCCCATGCCGAGTGCGCCTGGCGGCTGGCGGTGCTGCGGTCGCCGAGAGATGCGCCGACGGCTCGGGCTTGCGCGGGTGATGCGATGCCTCTGACAAGGTGCGGGAGGAAAATTGTTGGCTATTTGTGATCTCCCAATGTTTTTTAATTTTGCTATAACTGCCAACGCTCTGATATGTATCTAAATTTATTGATTTGTTATTTTTCCAATTAAGAGAAAGTGACATAGTAAATAAGTAGTTTGGAATAGTTAAAAAGTCGAATCCCGTCTCAGTCAAATTTAACAGGGGCGACCAGGGATTACGGGATTCCGTCCCGTCCCTGAGAAATTCCTTGATGGACGGGACGAATTTGGTATTTCGGGACAGAGACAATCTGTATCGGGATGATGGAAACTAACGGAAAATTCAAATCTGAGCTCTATACGTCAGGGAAATTTAACAATTCATGGGGATCTTTGCTAATTTTATTAAAACCTCTTTGCCGCAAATGTTTCGTGAAATCTAATCGTAATCATTCAATTGAAAGCCTTCTAGACTAGACGTACTGGAAGCTTAATTTGAATTCTCTCTGCACAGGGTTCCGAAAAACCCGGGTTTTTTACATTTTGCCCGACCCACCTGGGTTTTATTGGGGGGTAATATGGGTTTTTTGTTTTTTTTTTGGGTTTTTTAATTTGCTATTCTCTGCATTTTTTTCAAGAAACGAAGAAATTTAATCCTCATGTCCGGGACTTGCCAATTTTTCAAAGTGCAGCACTACTTTTTAGCGTTAAAAAAACGCCAAAAAAACGAAATTTTATTATTTTCCAGCATTTTTTTGTTTTTGATACTAAAAATATTGCAGCCTTGGGTAAAATAGTGGGTTTTATTGGGTTTTTTAGCCTGGTTTAACCCGATAAAACCCGGGTGGGTTTTATCCGGGTGGGTAAAATTCGGAACCCTGCTCTGCAGCCGCAAATATCTCACTACCAACTTCCATAGCCGCTGCTTGTTGTGCCGCAGACGGGGCGCGCGAACCACCTTCCGCGAGAGAGTGACGCGAACGCGAGCAGCGCTGCTCTATTTACGTGGAGCGTGGGGACCGGCGTGTGAAAAACTAGAATGTCTCTCTTTCACGTAACGCGCCGCCCACTCGCTGCCATCAAACCCGAATTTTTGATTTTTGATCATGGACAATCTGTAGCGGGATGATGGAAACTAACGGAAAATTCAAATCTGAGCTCTACACACGTCAGGGTAATTTAAAAATTCATGGGGATCTTTGCTAATTTTATTAAAACCTCTTTGCCGCAAATGTTTCGTGAAATCTAATCGTAATCATTCAGTTGAAAGCCTTCTTGTCGTACTGGAAGCTTAATTTGAATTTTCTCTGCGGCCGCAAATATCTCACTACCAACTTCCATAGCCGCTGCTCGTTGTGCCGCAGACGGCGGGCGCGAACCACCTTCCGCGGGAGAGGCAGGCGAGAGAGTGACGCGAACGCGAGCAGCGCTGCTCTATTTACGTGGAGCGTGGGGACCGGCGTGTGAAAAAACTAGAATGTCTCTCTTTCACGAAACGCGCCGCCCACTCGCTGCCATCAAACCCGAATTTTTGATTTTGGATCAGGGACAATCTGCAGCGGGACGAGAGCAAGTTTTTCCGGCAGCAATGGCTGCATTAACAGTCTAAGGATTCTCAGTTTGTCAGTTCGGGAGCACATACGTATTACAAACATAAGATAAAATTATTAAGAGAGTACGTAATATATATTTCATGTTTCAACAAAGATTTTTGTAGCGAGACAAATCATTAAATATTGTCCCACGTTTCTAGTAAATAGAAAATTTGATCTGAAATACGATCTGCGTGCTCAGATCGATCTAACCTTTACCGATACTAAAATTACCAGTTCCGTTTAAGTAGTAGGTGAATTCAGTGTTCGCCAATTTTGAAAAGCGTAAATTATGTAGCTCACTGAGGCAATAATTTTCAATTTTTATTGGTAGTTTTTTCGCATTTTATTGCCACCATTATTGCACGTATTGGAATCTCCAATTTTTATTATGTGTATATTTACGTATTGACCAAGCAAGAATCAAAACTAAAATGCATAAATAACAGAGCAATATTATCGTTCAAAAAGAACTGAACACCCAGGAAAGAGTGGTTGGGAAGATGAAATCAAAATTTTAACAGTGCGTCGTTAAGAAACTGTAAGTTTTGTTGGTGAAATTTTCAACCCTTTTGGGCTAGTGCTTTCGTCAGTGCTCCTCAAAATCAACCACTCAACGCCCAACCAAAACATCTCGTAACAGCGAGAAAATATTTTTACTTTAAGTCCAACAGCATCATGACCAAGAAGTAACTGTTGAGGGTCTTTCCTTCACCTTTGCTTCAACGGAGTGATATTAAACATTTTAAATCATATTTATGACCGCTATTTAATGGGGGTTTCAAAAATGTCGTATTGGTCAGTTACTTCTGTCTAATTAAGACATAAATTGAAATTTCATTACATTGTTTATCGCGGCTGGACCACGTGTCCGTTCTCCTTTGGTTCCGACTCGGTGGTGGCGGTTGTGAGACAGGGTCAGCCTCAACCACAACCAGTGAGGTGGCAGGTGGCCCGGCTCACCAAAACCCTGTCATACGAGGGCAAGGCCACGGGTGCTGCGGGGGCCACCGCAGGCCGCAGCTCTTCGGAGGTCTTCCTTTGGCAGCCTCTGCCGCCATCTTGCCGTGTGCGGCAACTGCTTCATTCATGCGGCGTTATTATTTTTTCATTGCTTTAAGCGCTTTTAGGGAAATTATTTGGTGGCCCTGAAAAGGGCCGGTTTTTGGCGGCTTGAGTGGGATGGTTTTGAAGAAGAAGCAGTGGTTATTCGCTGCCCTGCTGTGAGCCAGATGACTCAAACTCTTCAATCGTTATTGTGGACGTTTCCAAAACAACGCGTATTTCTTCTTCATCCTCTGAAGGCCGAGGATTTGGAGCTGGAGGCTGCTTGTGTGGCCTGACATAGCCTCCCGTTGACATCCTCGCAGTCAGCTTTCGACGCTTTGCTGGAGGCATTGTACGTTTGAACCGTATCAGTCGACCTGAGAAAGCCGAGTGAGAGAGAGCCCTGAGGATAGGAAATATATATGCAGAAAAATGGGGGTGGTGAAGGGATGCCAAACAAACAAAAAGCTAAAACACGGAGATTTCGCAAAAGCGTATGTTAAATTGGGACCAAAAACTCGGAGATACCGCCTCCCGTGTTAAATTTAAAAAAAAAATAGACTTGGACATTCGGAGTCAAGCAGTCCGAAACCCAGAGATATCCAGTCGAAACCCGGAGGTTGGCAGCCTTAGGCGTCGACCTGCTTGACGGAAATAACAATAAGTAAACATAATATGTTCGACTAATGTCATTTAAAATTTAATTTTTAGCAAGTTAAGGATGAAATTTGCGCTGCCACGTAGCAAATCATGTTATTTCTGGTCTATTTTAACTGCCTGCCAGTTTATAGAGGCCAAGGTTACTTATTTGAACAGTTACAGGCAACTTTATCCCACGCTCAGCACGATTTCTTGCTCATTTGATCGGAATTTCGGAGTTTTTCAGAAGAAACTGAGGTCAAACCACTGAAATATTAAGCGAAAATTGAACTGAACCTGGAGTTGAAAGCGGATAAAGTCGTAAATTCGGAATTTATTGCACCAATCAATCGTAATATCGAATTAAAGAAGACAAAGAAACACAACTAAGAAAATTAAATAATCAACTGGCATTTTTAAAAATTTTTTGAGATAAAATGCGGATACTGAATGAAAGTAAAAGGTCAACTTGCTTATCTCAAATATAGATAGTGTTAATATCACTAACGCAATTCAAATTTTTGTTTTAATAGGCACTTTGCCTGATGCCTTGCTGCCTCTCTTAGCCAGTAAGTTAACGATTGTTGTTTTTAGGAGTCCGCAATGATTCCGCGATAATATAAGTATGGATTTTCAGAGGTCAATAAAAATAAAACCGAGAAGCGCTATATTTTTCATCAAACAGATGTTGAAGCAATTAGAAGAATGATCAATGGTAAAATTGTGATACCGCTCTTGACTAATAGAATCGTGGAAGCGGTCACGGTACTCTTTAAGCTCCGTTCCATGCTCCTGACTCTCGCTAGCCATCAAAAGTGGAACAACTTTTGCGCTTTTTTCTCACTCGGTGGTTTCATTATTCTTTTATCGCTTACAGCAAAATGAGGCTTATGAAATGCGCTGGGACGATGCCTTTGCTCCTCAATTATTAGCTCTCCAAAATGATTCGGTTCCGCACGATAATTTTGCCTATTTACTGACTCAATCGCTTCCATTGTCATTCCAGCAATAAATATGGCATGGCTTGTGAAGTGATTTTACGCTCATCTTGGACAGGCTCGAATTGGGACGGTAAACGGAATAAAAATCGAAATTTTCTAATGAAATTTTCGCGACGGAATTTGAAATGGCAGATTCATTTAGAGTCGTGAGAAAACCTTAAACGAAACAATGGATGTAAAGATCTGAAATTTAAAATAATTTTTCTTACTACTAGCGCGATTTATTTTAGGAAAACCCTGGAAATGGATAACGGCCACACTCAATGCCCGCCCGGTTGGAAACTTTGTCAATTGGTCTGAGTGAATTGATCCTAAAACAGTAACAAACAAATAAACGCATCTCTTAAATTAAGTTTTTTTTTCTTAAAGTCCATGATTCAGAACCAAGCCTTTCATGTAATACAGGGGCTTCTGTACATAATTTACGGATCAGGTCCGGATCCATGAACTCTTGAGTACTTTTCCTTTTTCTCCGCTTCAACGGTCTGACATTAATTTTTTTTCATCATATTTAGGACCGCTATTAAGTGGCGGTTTCAAAAAGGTCAAGTATCGGTTTTTATTCGGTTAACCGTCCCTATTCGAGCATGTCAAAGAAGAGCAAACGAGTCCTTCGTTAAATATGCCACATTTCTTTCTGGAATGAAAATTAGAGCGGGAGTCGGTAAATAAGCATAAGCAAAATTTTCGTTTGGAACCGAAACTTTATAGGGAGCTAATAATTGAGAAGGAGAGGAAAACTATTAGACCACAGAAGCGGATTTATCTTAATATATGAAATGAAATACGGAAATTCGCGGATTATGGAAGGTCAGAGTGGTTATTGCCATAAATTGAACGCCATAAATTATCAACTTTCACGGAGTGTGGCAGAAAGAATATTGATAAAAGGTTAACGCTGATATTCCATTCAAGTGTTGAGATTGTAAAATGGATAAATATTTCTTTTTTAAAATGAATAGGGGATGGGGAAGAACTTTTGTCTACGAATTCATTGTCAGAGAGCCTCTATGTAATTCAGCAAAAATGCCACATTTGTATTCGTTATTTAATCTTTAAATGCAAAAGAAATCAAGGTTAGCCACCATTTTCAAGAAATCAGCTGATTTTTCTCCCATCCAGCATGTTTAATCAACATTTTAACTCTACTTTGCTGCCAAGCCAAAATGAATTAAAATCAACGGCTAATTGAAAGCAAGCACAAATCTGCTTTTAATTGAGGGGACATTATTTGGTTTTTTCAATACACCAAGAAGAGGGTAGCGGCGACCCAGCAGCGAGTTCGTGCGCCATCAAAAAGGCCCATGGTTTATGGTAGATTACTTGATACTGGGTTCACCTAGCGGTATAGTTCCGAATTACGTTGAAGATCAACTCTTGGCCTTTCGAATGATACCAACAAATAAATGGGCAGCTTAAGTAATTATTCAAGATTTAAAGCATGAAGGGTCTGCGCTCTCAAAGTGAGTACGGGGAGTATTTAAAAGCGATGTAAGCTCGCTCTCACAGTCAGTCTCTTTTCTTACTCACGGTAAGAACCAAAATGCTCGCTCGCTTCAACCTTAACTGAGAGCTAGTTTTTTTTTGATCTCACAGTGAGATCCAAAATCGTCCGGCCGCCTCTGATACACGCGATGAGACTCAAAGTTACATTAATAATTATAGAGCCGCATTTTGCTACACGCCTAGAGAATTCTTTTCTCTGAATGTGACCTGGCTTTAACAGCGCGTTTCCGTTATTCGTGAGCATTTCAGATTGTAAATTATGAGGATCTGACTGTGATTGGAGTGAGTCAATTTTATCGCGATGGGTTACAACTTTCAATTATTTATCTTGCACAGGGAGCTTTTCGTCTCAATTTTCGTACGGGAAAGGATAGATTGATGTTATGGTCATTACGACAGCACGTTTTAGTTCCTCGTCATTGGCTTTTCGACAGCCTAATTCAAAAGAATGGACAGCAGAACTGGTAGTTCCAAGTTTCTTACGATATTTTTGTGACAGTCGGAAGGAGGGGTTTTTACGTGGCAACATTCAGGCGATATCGCAACGCCGCTTCCTCATAGAAAGCATGGGTTAGCAGTGATGAAGGGGTAGCAGTGTTGAGCTCATGCGCGGCGTTGCCACATAGTTCAAGGCCGTAGCGAAATTTAGTCGTAGGGTCAATTAATCTTGGAGTGGAGTGTGAGATCCTGAAATGAGAAAATGGATGTAAAGATTTGAAAATTAATCATAATTAACTAGAGGTCTCAGCCGCGAGAATACAGACGACTGCTGGCAGGAATGGCTTTGCTGAATTTTTTCCCAGGGGCGGCTGGCGCGGCTGACAATATTTTTAATGGAACTTTTGATTGTGCTTATCAGCCTGAGCGGTAAAAAGCGCAAAATTGCAGGAAACCCCGCAAATAAAGTTTTTAGCCATGGAGTGGGTTTTCTGGAAAATGCAATTTTTGCAAGCCATGGAAGCAATAATAGTAAAAAAGAGTCACTATCTCCACCAACCTATTTTAAAAGTGAGCACTCTTGCGAGGCTTACAATTGACATACTGTTATTTACTGACAAAAAATATCTAATTTTTTTAAAAGTAAATTTTAGAAATTTGAAAAATTACGAATCTAGTAAGGGTCGAGGGGGACTAAACAGGGACAAGGTAAGGAGCTAACAGGGACGGGAAAGGGACGAACCCGGGAGAAAAAATGGGAACTGGACAGGGATGGGATTATTTTTTCAGGGACGGCACCAAAAACCCGTTCGGTTCCCCTCTCTAGGCTGGCTGAGACCTGTATAGAGTTAATTAATTTCGCTTACGCCTCGCGATTCCAAACATTACCATAATCTTCGATATTCAATTTTCGGTTCCAACTGCTTTCTCCTAATTGTTTTATCCAGTTCGTCCTGGACTGGAAAAAAGGGATTAATGTGTAAAATAAATCAAGTATTTTAACGCTTATGAAATTGCTGGTTAGCTCGGTAGATCGTCCAGATTTTCCAGTTTTTCATCCAGTTTTCATCATCGTCCAGTTTTTCATATCATTTTTCTTCTTTGGGAGATTGATAAAGGGTTGAAATAAAGAAGACCGTTGAATTCAGATGAAGAATTTGGTTGGTGCATTAGTTACAGTCGGAAATCCGATCGGACTCTTAATAAAATACTAGAACTGAAATGGTTTACAATAATAAGTTACGAATCCTTTTGTTTGAATGACGGTTTAGCTTACGAATGTGAACTTAGCAGCAGCTCGCGTTAGCCGCTCGCGAGAAGATAACCGCTTTTTCAGCAATGTTGCCAACCTAAAAATTTTAAGAGGTTTTGGGGGTTGCTCGTCTCATTTTAAGGGATGGGGGTGGTTTTGACAGTGCTTAAACGATATGAAAAATGTCTTAGAGTCGAAAAGTTATTGGAGGAGCTCAAAAATGGGTCCAAGTTTACAGTAAAAAATTAAAGGGGTGGATTTTCCAGAGGGTACATGCCCTATCTCGGTCTCATTTTGAAATCAAACTGAATAAATCATGTCGATTTGAAGGACTTTGACCAGCCCTAACTCGAGATTTTTAAATTAAAGAACGAAAATGGCGCTTGGTGATGATGAAATTATAATAAAAATATAAGACTTCAATTTTGAAAATTCAAATCCAACATAAAAAATAAAATCTTATAAGAGAATTGTTTAAGTAGTAAAAAAAACCTAATATCAAAACCAATTTTAAAAAAGCCAATGTATGTCCTTCGAAAATTGCCTGGTTTTCACCCTTTTTAATGACCCTGGCTAAAACCAGCCAGTCAAAATCATTTGAAAATCCCCCCCTCTCCCCAACCCCCCTCGAGCTGACTGCTATTTTATGCATCTTTAAAGAGAGAGAGAGGTAATAATAAATCAGTTTAATTTTTTCCTTTTACTAGAGAGATTAAATTAAGTGGAGCACACGTACGATATTAAAAAACATTTTTACGGAATATTTTATATTAACAACGCCTTATCGCGGTTTCTTGTCTGAGAGTGTAAAGTGCTTCAAATTTAGAAAAAACGTCTTAAATAGAGCCATGCTATGTTAGTGATTTTTACAGTGTTATTTAGCGTTTTCCGGTGAAGGACTATCTATTCAGACGGTCTCGAAATTTAACAAAAGATTAACAAACTGTATAACATCTTTATTCACCCTAACCGCATTAATTTTCTTGTCGTCAGTCGTCATAATGTGTATTATGTTTAGCAGGTGGTAAAGTCCACTGGGTGGCTTTTATTCGTATTTAAAAAAAATAACAACTTCTCCATTGTGTCGCGTAACCCTTTTTCCGCTCGCAGCACTGCACCATATTTGGCACCTGTCGGCTATGCAGTTCCTGCTTGACACTTTATTGCCATTTGTTCATGTGACTCAATTTTAAAATCTGTCCTAAATATATTGTAAATGGATAAAAAGCATACGTGAAACCGCTGTAAAAACAACTCAGGTCGACACCTACTGCGCTCAACAAGAAATTATGACAAATTTTTACGATTTAAAAGATATTTCTACGCATGGATGATTTTTACCAAGAATAGATTAATATCATAAATTGCTTTTTACCTTTTGACTATACTGTTCACAGTTTCTTTGTGTTAAAAACATAATCCTGATTGACGACTCCTTTTTCGAGAGGTACGACATGCAACACAATGTGACAATACACGCTATAAGAAAATTCATTTTCAAGGGGTTTAAAGTATAGGGGTGGAGGGTAAGAACCCCTAAACCCTTCAGCTGCTCAGGGGAAGTCAAGACGAGTCTAATGGTGAAAAGTTTTTGCAATTATGATGGTTAGAACCCGAGATTTGGAGTTGCACGCTGAAATAATGAAATTTAAAGCCTTGCTAAAACAAAACTATTTTGATCTTATACATTAAATAAATTGCGGTTTTGCGGTAATTTTGCGGTATTGGTTAAGACCGATGCGGTTGTGGTGCGGTTGCGGTTTTTGATTTAAAAAATGCGGTTACCATGGTAATGAAAATTGACACCGCACAGTGCTCTACGTGCCAACATAAACATATGTAACTTATGTCCCCCTTTAACCCCCTTGAACCAACTGTATCTCTGTTATTTGGAAAAATTGATTAAGGTAATAATATCAATGTTCTGGATTTTGACCAGACGGGCATTTTTGGGCATAAATTGGCAATTTTAAAATAGTCAGTGTCACGACAGATTAAATTGTTTTTTTTGCGTGTCTTTAGAAAAAACAAAGAAGGAGAATTTGAGCAAAGGTTTGCGTTGGCTTAATGCTGGAAGCGAACGGTGAACGGTCTTTGGACATTTGGTTAAATATGTTGTTGATTGAAGTGGCATTCTTCTTCTTTCGGGACAAAAATGGACTCCACCTCTGTGTGCCGGCCGAACTCTACTCTTGGCTCGTGACGCGCACGGCATCATTTTCTTCTTTTCCTTTATCTTTACATGGGACACGCGTCAAGAACCGTTCTGATTTTCTTTTAGCGAATAGGTACATTGTATTCCATCTCCCATTGTGCCTCTCAATATTGGAGACGTCAATCAGGATTATCTTTTTTCACACAAGAGACTGGTGCAGGAGTCAAAAGAGGAAAAGCAATATAAATTAATGGTGAAAATCATCCATGCAGAGAAGGATCTTTTAAAGCTTAAAAATTTGTCATAATATCTTGTTGAGCGCAGCTGTAGGTCTACTTGAGTTGTTTTTACAGCGCGGGGATTCACATATTCTAGGCCCCCCTTCAAATACGAACAAAGAGTCACCCTTGACTAACTGTAACTAATAATTCATATTATGAGAATTGACGACGAAGAAAATTATTGCAATTGTCACCCCGTTAAAGTTTAGGGTGAATGAAGATGTTAGTTGGTTTCTTTCTTGTTACATTTGGGGACATCTTACATAGATGGTCTTTCTCCGGAAAACGTTAAAAAATACTAAAAAATCATTCAAATTATAACGAAGGAAAAATGCTAATGATGCTTAATCAATCATTTCCTTCCCACGTGAATATTTTGTTCCTTTTAGGTGTAATTAAAAGTTAACAACTAAAATGACCTCCCAGAAAATAATGCCCATTGAGACGCCCACAACGAGTGTTTCCTCGCTTTCAGAATAATAAATTGACTGACCCTGAAGTAGAGTATTTTTTTATTAAATGATAATAAATGATTATACAATCGGATCCTTATGCCAACTGAAAGACCAATAAAATAGATAAACCAACAGTTCTTTTTTATTGTGTTTTAATCACCTTGGTACTATATATATGTAACGTAAACATTGCCCACTTATTTATTCGAATCAAGAGTCAATAAACTTTGATTGGAGAAGTCTATTGGAAAGCGGGAACGGGGAAACAGTTGTATCTATTTTTAGTAATTGTTTCATCGCGTTTTCCGGTCTTGGTCGTCAGTCCTTATTTGATCTTCAATTTGTGCAGAGTGCTCTCGCCTGGAAGGCAACGGATATTGTCATTTTTTCTTGACGGAGAAATGTCTAATTTGCGGCCGTCAGCCCATTCAGGTCTGTGGCTGACTCCGGAGGCCCTGCCCAGGCTCGAGCTTTACCGCAGTCAATCTTTACAGAGTAAAAAGAAGCCGACGCTTGGAGAGCTGTACGAAGGGGTTACTGAGATTGAGGTTCTTCATTTCTGATGAATATTAAAACCAGATTTGACTTCTATTATTATTTTCTGCAGCTTTGGAATTAAAATAAATTGAAATTCGTCTTTTTCATGAAGCATATCTCACGATTTATGTTCAAAATTACTTTTATCTTGATCTCTTTCTTTTATTTTTAAGGATTTAAATCATAATAATAGAAAACATCAAAGGAACCTTTTTTTAAATTTAGCAAAGTAATTTTTGGACTATTGCTCGTTCTACAATTAATCAATTTTTAACTATTGCCAACATCAAGGATTTGTTTTTCACTCTAAAATTTCACCTGGGTAACCTAAAAAAATTGTTTAAAATTAATAATTTCGTAACGTCCCCAGTCGTTTAAGCATAATTTTTTACTAAACGTCTCGCACTCCAATAAAATATTTATAATTCGAACTTAAAATTAGGAGGCGACCGATCCAAGTATTAAAAGTGAAAGCGGTCGCGAGATAAAGTTAGGATGGATCCAAGGAGTGCTGAATGCCGTCCTCCTGAACATATGAGGTGTTATGCTGTTTCTCCGACTCTCTTGGGTCGTGGCACAGGCCGGAATAGGCGAGTGTTTTTTATTTCTTTCAGACCATAAGTTATAACTGGCTCTCAATATTGTATTTGTAGAGTATTCCTTTTAATCTTTCTCTCCTATATAAGTTTCGGCTTCGCATAATAGAACCCTATTTCATGGATAATACAAATCCTTTTGTGAAATTACTATTTATTGTGAAGGCGAAACTTGTAGGAATTAATATTAAAAGGGGGTAGTTTTAAAGCAACGAAGGTGAAGTCAGTTTTTATTATAATGGTATAAACCAACCTCAAGTGTCGCCACATTAATTATGAATTTTGCTTTTTGTAAAATTTTAGCTTTGTGTTTGGTCACCGTCGTATTTTCGGCCATTATTTGCGTGATTACAACTCTGTCTATCTCCGCTCTGTGCACCAACGGAGAGGTGAAAGGAGGTTAGAAAATTGAATCCAATTAATTGTCCACCTGCAAACATTTATATTTCGAAGGAGGAATTTATTACGTAATCTTACGCACTCTCGGGGCAGAATTCGGTGCTTCGATCGGGGTTGTGTTCGCGTTTGCAAACACGGTGGCGGCTGCGATGAACACGGTCGGCTTCTGTGACGCGCTGATCACTGTGTTGCACGAGTTCGACATCAAACTCATCGACGGCGGCTTGCACGACGCACAAATCTGCGCCACCATCTCCTTGCTCGTCATGATTTGCATCTGCATCCTCGGCATGGACTGGGAAGTCAAGGTAAATCTGATATTATTTGTTTTAAACTGATTTGCCTCGTGCTATGCAACCGGCTAAGCACTGATGCTCGTCGTCTCAGTGTTCAACACTTCTACAAGGTGTTAGGAGATTTTTTTATTGATATTTATTTAATGAAACACCAACATTTTAAAATCTCTCCTAAATGTATTGTACACGGATAAAAAACATATGTGAAACCGCTGTAAAAACAACTGAGGTGGACACCTACTGCGCTCAACAAGAAATTATGACAAATTTTTACGATTTAAAAGATATTTCTACACATGGATGATTTTTACCAAGAATAGATAAATATATATTGCTTTTTCCCTTTTGACTATACTGTTCTCAGTTTATTTGTGTGAAAAAGATAATCCTGATTGACGTCTCCTTTTTCGAGAGGCACGACATGCATCACAATGTAATAATACACGCTAATAGAAAATCAGAACGGCTCTTGAAGGGTGTCCCATATTACTTTAATCATTCATTCCCTTCTCACGTGAAAGTATTTTATTCAAAAAACCCAAAACTTACAATAATATCCAAGGGCCAGTTATAAATGGCTATCCACGTCATGGTCAGAAATTCATTGCAGCTCTTTTGAGAAAAATAACCTTTTTATTCTTTCTTGCAGACCCTGCTTCATTCATGCGGCGTTAATTTTTTTTTATTGCTTTAAGCGCTTTTAGTGAAAATATTTGGAACCCTGAAAAGGTCCGGTTTTTGGCGGCTTGCGTGGGAGGGTTTTGAAGAAGCAGGGATTATTAATTTGCTGCCCTGCTGTGAGCCAGATGACTCAAACTGTTCCTTCGTTATCGTGATCGTTTCCGCGAAACCGCAAATCCCTTCTTCTTCGTCTGGAGGGCGAGTATTTGGAGCTGGAGGCTGCTTTGGTGGCCGGAAATAGCCGGAATAAATATTTTTACTGAATATTTTATATGAACAACGCTTTATCGCGGTTGCTGGTCAGCGAGTGTAAAGTGCTTCAAATTTAGAAAAAACATCTTAAAGGAAGTCATGCTATGTTAGTGATTTTTACAGTGTTATTTAGCGTTTTCCGGAGAAGAACCATCTATATAAGACGGCCCCGAAATTTAACAAAATATATAACATCTTCGTTCACCCAAACCGCATTAATTTTCTTGTCGTCAGTTGTCATAATATGAATTATGTTTTGCAGGTGGAAAAGTGCAGTGGGTGTCTTTTGTTCGTATTTTAAAATACATAACAACTTCTCCATTGATCTCTTTCTTTTATTTTTAAGGATTTAAATCATAATAATAGAAAACATCAAAGGAACCTTTTTTAAAATTTAGCAAAGTAATTTTTGGACTATTGCTCGTTCTACAATTAATCAATTTTTAACTATTGCCAACATCAAGGATTTGTTTTTCACTCTAAAATTTCACCTGGGTAACCTAAAAAAATTGTTTAAAATTAATAATTTCGTAACGTCCCCAGTCGTTTAAGCATAATTTTTTACTAAACGTCTCGCACTCCAATAAAATATTTATAATTCGAACTTAAAATTAGGAGGCGACCGATCCAAGTATTAAAAGTGAAAGCGGTCGCGAGATAAAGTTAGGATGGATCCAAGGAGTGCTGAATGCCGTCCTCCTGAACATATGAGGTGTTATGCTGTTTCTCCGACTCTCTTGGGTCGTGGCACAGGCCGGAATAGGCGAGTGTTTTTTATTTCTTTCAGACCATAAGTTATAACTGGCTCTCAATATTGTATTTGTAGAGTATTCCTTTTAGTTAGGCTAGGTACAAGGAGTGCTGAATGCCATCCTCCTGAACATATGAGGCGTCATGCTGTTTCTCCGACTCTCTTGGGTCGTGGCAGAGACCGGAATAGGCGAGTGTTTTTTTATTTCTATCAGACCACAAGTTATAACTGGCTGGTTTTTAAAAATTTCAATGTTGTATTTGTAGAGTATTCTTTTTAATCTGTCTCTCCTATACGTTTCGGCTTCACAATAGAACCCTATTTCATGGATAATACAATTCCTTTTTTGAAATTACTGTGAAGGCGAAACTTGTAGGAAATAAAATATTAAAATGTGTGAGTGTGGTGAAACAGACTTCAATGCGCGCGCGAGAATCATTCAGGGTCGCGTTCTCAGAGGTGATAACGCCTTGCACCCGCGCTTACAGCCACCCCCGACTCGCAGTGTTTTCGGCCAACGTGCATTTTCTTTCAGGGTCGTAAAACCCTGGAACGACTTGCCACCTGTGCTCAAAAACAGCACCGCCGCGCAATTCCCCGCTCTTCTGAAGCAGCAATTGTGGAGTGATTTTCAATTTTTAAAGTGTTTTGTGATCGTCCAAAATAGTGCTAAGTTAAAATTCGAACGGGCGCATCGCGACGACTACGGTCTGTTTTATCGATTTTTCGCTAGCTTTGTAGCCCTTTTTCATCTGTATATAACCTGACATTGCATTTTACATGTATATTGACTTAGATGAAATTAAACAAATATAATAAATATAATAATAAAAGGAGTAAAATTTGAAAGCAACGAAGGTGAAGTCAGTTTTTATTATAATGGCATAACCAACCTCAAGTGTCGTCACATTAATTATGAATTTTGCTTCTTGTAAAATTTTAGCTTTGTGTTTGGTCACCGTCGTAATTTCGGCCATTATTTGCGTGATTACAACTCTGTCTCTCTCCGCTCTGTGCACCAACGGAGAGGTGAAAGAAGGTTAGGAAATATAATCCAATTAATTGTCCACCTGCAAACATTTATATTTCGAAGGAGGAATTTATTACGTAATCTCACGCACTCTCGGGGCAGAATTCGGCTCTTCGATCGGGGTTGTGTTCGCGTTTGCAAACACGGTGTCGGCTGCGATGAACACGGTCGGCTTCTGTGACACGCTGATCACTGTGTTGGACGAGTTCGACATCAAACTCGTCGACGGCGGCTTGCACGACGCACAAATCTGCGGCACCATCGCCTTGCTCGTCATGATTTGCATCTGCATCCTCGGCATGGACTGGGAAGTCAAGGTAAATCTGATATTATATGTTTTAAACTGATTTGCCTCGTGCTATGCAACCAGCTAAGCACTGATGCTGGCGTCTCAGTGTTCAACACTTCTACAAGACGTAAATTGATTTTTATCAAGAAACTTTGAAGGCATATGGCAAATAAACACATTTTGAAACAATAGATTGTTCCAATTTTATTCAGGCACAAAATTTTCTGGTTGTAATCATTGCCGCAGCGATGGTGGACTTCACAAAATTGATTCAGTAGTAAAAAAATCTAATATCAAAACCAATTTTAAAAAAGCCAATGTATGTCCTTCGAAAGTTGCCTGTTTTTCACCTTTTTTAATGACCCTGGCTAAAACCAGCAAGTCAAAATCATTTGCAAATCTCCCCCCCCCTCTCCCGAACCCCCCTCGAGCTGACTACTATTATATGCATCTTTAAAGAGAGAGATGTCATAATAAATCAGTTTAGTTTTTTTCATTTTACTACAGAGATTAAATTAAGTGGAGCACACGTACGATATTAAAAAACATTTTTACTGAAAATTTTATATGAACATCGCTTTATTGCAGTTGCTTGTCTGAGAGTGTATAGTGCTTCAATTTTAGAAAAAACGTCTTAAATAGAGCCATGCTATGTTAGTGATTTTTACAGTGTTATTTAGCGTTTTCCGGTGAAGGACTATCTATTAAGACGGTCTCGAAATTTAACAAAAGATTAACAAACTGTATAACATCTTTATTCACCCTAACCGCATTAATTTTCTTGTCGTCAGTTGTCATATTATGAATTATGTTTTGCAGGTGGTCAAGTGCAGTGGGTGGCTTTGGTTCGTATTTTAAAATAAATAACAACTTCTCCATTGTGTCGCGTAACCCTTTTTCTGCTCGCTGCACTGCACCATGTTTGGCACGTGTCGGTTATGCAGTTCCTGCTTGACACTTTATTGCCATTTGTTCATGTGACTCAATTTTTAAATCTGTCCTATATGTATTGTAAATGGATAAAAAGCATATGTGAAACCGCTGTACAAACAACTCAAGTAGACCTACTGCTGCGCTCAACAAGAAATTATGACAAATATTTACGATTTAAAAGATATTTCTACACATGGATGATTTTTACCAAGAATAGATTAATATATATTGCTTTTTCCCTTTTGACTATACTGTTCCCAGTTTCTTGTGCGAAAAAGATAATCCTGATCGGCGTCTCCTTTTTCGAGAGGCACGACATGCAACACAATGTGACAATACACGCTAAAAGAAAATCAGGACGTCTCTTGAATGGTGTCCCATATTACTTTAATCATTCATCCCCTTTTCACTTGAATAATAGCGATAATATAGCCTTTGTTTTTTGTTCCCTTTTACATGTTATTAAAAGTGAACAAATAAAATAGCCGCAAAGCAAATTTAATGAGTATTTGATCTTCAATTTGTGCAGAATGAGTGAGCGACCTCGTTTTCAGAATAATAAATTGAATGACCACATTACTTTTATTAAACCGATAACAAGTTAATTGCTCATAACTGGTTTTATAATCGGATCTTTACACTAAATGAAAAACCAATAAAATAGATAAACCAACAGTTCTTTTTTTATTGTGTTTTTTATCATCGTGGTACTATATTATATAATGTAACGTAAACATTGCCCACTTATTTGAATCAAAAGTCAATTAACGCTGGGATAGAAAAAAGTTGGAAAGCGGGAACGCGTGGAAGCAGTTGTATCTTTTTTAGTAATTGTTTCATCTTGGTCGTCAGTCTTTATTTGATCTTCAATTTGTGCAGAGTGCTCTCGCCTGGAAGGCAACGGATATTGTCATTTTTTCTTGACGGAGAAATGTCTAATTTGCGGCCGTCAGCCCATTCAGGTCTGTGGCTGACTCCGGAGGCCCTGCCCAGGCTCTAGTTTTACCGCAATCAATCTTTACAGACAAAAAGAGGCCGACGCTTGGAGAGCTGTACGAAGGGGTTACTGAGATTGAGGTTCATCATCGCTGATGAATATTAAAAACAGATTAGACCTCTATTATTTTTTCTGCGGCTTTGGAATTAAAATAAATTTAAATTCGTCGTTTTCATTAAGCATATCTCACGATTTATGTTCAAAATTACTTTTATCTTGATCTCTTTCTTTTATTTTTAAGAATTTAAATCATGAAGGGAAACTTTTTTAAAATTCAGCAAATTAATTTTTGGACTATTGCTCGTTCTACAATTAATCAATTTTTAACTATGGTTAACTTCGAGGATTTGTTTTTCACTCTCAAAATTTCACCTGAAAAACCTGAAAGTAAATTGTTTAAAATTTATAATTTCGTGACATCCCTATTCGTTTAAGCAGATTTTTTTTACTGAACGTCTCGCACTCCAATAAAATATTTATAATTTGAACTTAAAATTAGGAGGCGACCGATCCAAGTATTAAAAGTGAAAGCGGTCACGAGAATAAGTTAGGCTGGATCCAAGGAGTGCTGAATGCCGTCCTTCTTTCCAAAGGATACTGGAAGAAGGACGAGCCGATCATAGGATACGTGCTCACCTTTTTAGTCGCTTTGACCTTTATTATAATTGGTAAACAAATATTAAAACGAAAGTGTATCGAAATAATTGTCGTTTTATCCGACTTGAACGCCATTGCACCTTTGATCTCTAATTTCTATCTTGCGTCGTACGCGTTAATCAATTTCTGCACCTTCCACGCTTCCTTTGTCAAACCCACCGGTTGGCGGAATTCATTCAGGGTAATTTTAACATTTTATACTATTTTTATAGTTACTTGATTTAAAAAAAATTCTCCAACGGCGAAGCAGCTTTTTAGCTTCAAAAGTAAAATCCAGAGGTTTGAAAGGGGTGGTTATGAAGTTACCTTAAACCCTCAGTTGGTCAGAGGAGGTCGCGCAGAGCATTTATTTATAAATTACACGCCTAGGACCAAAGATTTATTAGTGAATGTACTTAAAAAAAAAACTAAAAAAACATGCCCCCAAAACTAAAAAATTGGAAGAAAAAAATCATTCCGAAATTTTCTCACTTTTCCACGTGTGCCTTGAGGCCTGCTATTGAAGAGCTGTTGTGATTTTAAAAATTCTCCTAAAAGAAAAGGTGCGACCTATATTCATTTGCTTATTAAGGGATAAATTAATTTGATGATTCAAATTGTTAAAATTTAAAAACCTTTTTTACTTTATTCCGAGGCATATAGAAATTTTTATCAAATTTTCTTTCTTTGCTTGAATTTCTTTTTAATGGCCCATTTGTAGTTATTTTTAAAAACATATTTTAGCATTTTATAATTTTGAAAAATACAATTTTAACAAAAATTAGAAATAACTTGCATTTTCTAGAATTTTTTAATTGTTATGAATTGGAAACGTGAATTGCATAAATGCGATTTTCTCGGCGTTTCGCACGGCAGATTTCGGGAAAATAATTTAACACGCATTTAAGAATACGAATGAGCGAATTAATGTCACCCCAACATTACCATTTAAAAATGAAGAAGATAAACACTTTTAAGAGAGTAAAAACACTATTCTTTCCAGAATGTCACAAATTACCCACCCCAATGATTGGTCTCGTTAAGTAATCTTGAATATTGCTTACCAAAGAAAAAACTAAATAATTAACTCTCGATTTTGAATTTTTGTTAGTTGTCTTATTCCGCCTGATGTAAATTGCTTATTTTGAAATAGAAAACATCCCTTTAGTGTAAATGAAGGCCTTTACAAATTTAATTAGGTTTTAAGTAAAATAAATACAATACAATTTCATCCTAACTTGAAGATGGCATTTTTTATCTTCTGCAAGAGACATTTTTCGAAGAAAAGCTGTTACTTCTGCAGATGCAGATTAAACAAAATACTTAAAGTGTCACGTAAAAATTTCAACGCCAAAAATCCCGTCCAATGTCCAATCGAACTGCAAAATGTCTTAATCCGTCTGAAACTGCTTCGATATTAAAATTTGATATCGCACACCGGAGTGAAATGGATCTGAAATACGAAATGATGATTTTATTTAAAATTTAAAATTAAAACTTGACACGTTTAACTCCAAACTATAATAATTTTGAGGCATATTTCATATGGAATGACGAATGACAAGCAAGCCAGGATTTGCCGGGAAGCAGTTTTCACGTTTCAGGTTTTCCCAGAAAATTAGAACATATTGCCAGGACTTAGCCGAATCCGGGAAATCATTTTCAGGTAAGCTCCGGACAAAAAATGTATCCACGTGGACTTGACACTCTATGCACTGGAGGGAGATTAAAAGATTAGAAGCTATATGACCACCAACAGAGCATTTCGCAGCTAAAACAGAATAGGATATCATACCAGAGTCAATGATCCAAATAGGCAGGCCCCAGTATTATACGATGATTTTGGATAAAAACTGACCTCGACGCCATCCTCATTTACAGCTGAATATAATTCCAAACATTATTGATCCTGATCAATTGCTTTGAGTTTTAATACTTTAATATTTTATTTGATTGTAGATCAATTATTTTCGCATATGAAATAAATGCCACAAATTACGTATTTCTAATCACTTTTGCAACATTCAAGTTTTCACTGTTTTATTTTTTTCAGAACAGCTGCAACCAATTCTGACTATAACGTGGATAGTCATTTATTATTGGCCCTTTTATAATGCAAATTTTGAATTGAACAATATAATAATAGTTCAGATTCTCCAGTTTGCCTGGATTACTCGAGAAATTGATCCATAAATAGGCAAGCCCCGGTATTTTAAAATGATTTTGGACAAAAACTGACGACAAAATATTCGTTATTTACAGCTGAATAAAATTACAAAAATTATTGATCCTGATCAATTGCTTAAGTTTTAGCAGTTTAATAATAACTATATTTTTAAATTGTAGATCAATTATTTTCACATAGTATAATTGCCACGCAATCTGTATTTCTAATCCCTTTTGCGCGACATTCAAGTTTTCACCATAGTTAAATTTTTCAGAACCAATTCTGTCTATAACGTGGATAGCCAATTATTATTGGCCCTTTTTTATTGCAAATTTTGAATTGAACAATATAATAAAAAGAATATTAGCTTATTATTCAAATATAATGTGAGGTGATTATATTGCAAACTTTAGAAATTTTTACCGTCGCAACAGATATTTTAAAATTATAGTGATGGAGCAGTTTCATTCTCATTTTTTGGGTGCACGCACAATATATTTTAAAATAGTCTCAGTCAAATTAACAGAGACCAGGGATTGTGGGATTCCGTCCCGTCCCTAAGAAATTCCTTGAGGGACGGGACGAATTTGGTATTTCAGGTATTTCGGGACAGAGACAATCTGTAGCGGGATGATGGAAACTAACGGAAAATTCAAATCTGAGCTCTACACACGTCAGGGCTGATTTTTTTGTTGGTTTCTGCAGGTTAGTGAATTGATCCTAAAACAGTAACAAAAAATTAACTCTTAAATTAAGTGTTTTTACCAACAGCATCAGGACCAAGAAGTAACTGTTGAGGGTCTTTCCTTCACCTTTGCTTCAACGGAGTGATATTAAACATTTTAAATCATATTTATGACCGCTATTTAATGGGGGTTTCAAATATGTCGTATTGGTCAGTTACTTCTGTCTAATTAAGACATAAATTGAAATTTTATTACATTGTTTATCGCGGCTGGACCACGTGTCCGTTCTCCTTTGGTTCCGACTCGGTGGTGGCGGTTGTGAGACAGGGTCAGCCTCAACCTCAACCAGTGAGGTGGCAGGTGGCCCGGCTCACCAAAACCCTGTCATACGAGGGCAAGGCCACGGGTGCTGCGGGGGCCACCGCAGGCCGCAGCTCTTCGGAGGTCTTCCTTTGGCAGCCTCTGCCGCCATCTTGCCGTGTGCGGCAACTGCTTCATTCATGCGGCGTTATTATTTTTTCATTGCTTTAAGCGCTTTTAGTAAAATTATTTGGTGGCCCTGAAAAGGGCCGGTTTTTGGCGGCTTGAGTGGGATGGTTTTGAAGAAGAAGCAGTGGTTATTCGCTGCTCTGCTGTGAGCCAGATGACTCAAACTCTTCAATCGTTATCGTGGACGTCTCCAAAACAACGCGAATTTCCTCTTCTTCTTCGGCTGGAGGCCGACGAATTTCGGTCCGAACTGCTGGTGCAGTTCTCCTAGGTGGCCTGTAGTAGCCACCTGTAGACATCCTCGCAGTCAACTTCTTCCGCTTTGCTCGCTTTTCTTTGTCCATGATTTTGATGTTTCGGATATCTGTTCAACTCGGCTCGTCGTAGATCAATGAACGCTTGAATAACGCTTAAAATTCTTGGAGGGAAAAAACTTTACACGTCATCGTAACACCTATCTGAGTCCATCTATTGGGATAAGGAGAGACTGCACGAACTAGAGCCCGGGAAGCATTCAGAATCTCCGAATTACCCGGACTACTCGAAAAAAATTCCGAATCCCGAGCAGAAGTATTAAAGGTTATATGAGTATCGAGCCAAGATCGGGTATTTTTCTGGAAGCTCGGTGAAAAGTTTCAGGTGAAATTGACCTACAATCTTTGGAGGTCGATTGGGCGGGACTTTTGGCGTTGAAATTTGTGGGTGACGTGGGTAACACCTATGTTTGCGTAATGTGGTGGAGTTGAAGGCGGATAAAGTCGCAAATTCGGAATGTATTGCACCAATCAATCGTAATATCGAATTAAAGAAGACAAAACAACACAACTATAACATTAAATAATCAAGTGGCATTTGTAAAAAATATTTAAGATTAAATCCAGACACTGAATGAAAGTAAAAGGTCAACTTGATTATCGCAAATATAGATAGTGTTAATATCACTAACGCAATTCAAATTTTTGTTTTAATAGGCACTTTGCCTGATGCCGAGTGATGGCTTGAGCCCTCTGGGCAGTGCTGCCTGTCTTAGCCAGTAAGTTAACGATTGTTTTTTTTAGGAGTCCGCAGTGATTCCGCGATGATATATGTATGGATTTTCAGAGGTCAATAAAAATAAAACCAAGAAGCGCTATATATTTCATCAAACAGATGTTGAAGCAATTAGAAGAATGATCAATGGTAAAATTGTGATACCGCTCTTGACTAATAGAATCGTGGAAGCAGTCACGGTACTCTTTAAACTCCGTACCATGCTCCTGAATCTCGCTAGCCATCAAAAGTGGAACAAATTTTGTGTTTTTGCCTCACTCGGTGGTTTCATTATTCTTTTATCGTTTACAGCAAAATGAGGCTTATGAAATGCGCTGGGACGATGTATTTGCTCCTAAACTATTAGGTGTCCAAAATGATTCGGTTCCGCACGATAATTTTGCCTATTTACAGACTCAATCGCTTCCACTGTCATTCCAGCAATAAATATGGCATGGCTTGTGAATTTATTTTACGCTCATCTTGGACAGGCTCGAATTGGGACGTTAAACGGAATAAAAATCGAAATTTTCTAATGAAATTTTCGCGACGGAATTTGAAATGGCTGATTCATTGAGAGTCGTGAGAAAACCTGAAACGAAACAATCGATGTAAAGATATGAAATTTAAAATAACTTTTCTTACGACTCGTGCGATTCTTTTAGAAAAATCCCGGAAATGGCTGTTGGCCACACTCAATGCCCGGTTGGAGACTTTGTCAAGTGGTCTGAGTAAATTGATCCTAAAACAGTAACTAAAAAATTAACGTGTCTCTTAATTAAGTTTTTTTACTTGATGTCCATTAGCATCTGGACCAATTAACGGTTGAGGATTTTCCACTTTCTTTGCTTCAATGGACTGATATTAAACTTTTTAAATCATATTTAGGACTGCTATTAAGTGGGAGTTTCAAAAAGGTCCTATTTGTCAGTTACTTCTGTCTAATTAAGACATAAATTGTAATTTTAATTCATTGTTTATAAAATGTTTCGAATTCTTGGGGGAAAAATATCACTTCAATTAAAACTGGCAACACCTGAGTCCATCTATTGGAGTGAGGAGAGACTGCACGAAAAACCGGGAAACTTTCAGAAGATCCGGATTACCGGACTTCTCGAGACAATTCCTGATCTCAAGCAGAAGTATAAGAGGTTATATGAGAATCGGGCCATTATCGGGTATTTTTCTGGACAGGAAGCCCGTTGAACAGTTTCGGGTGAAATTGACCTTCAAATTTAGGAGGTTAATTGGACGGGACTTTTGGCGTTGAAGTATATGTAGGTGACACGGATAACACCTCAAAATATATTTGCTTAGAGTGCTTGTCAATAGATAGAGAAATTCCAGGTTGGAAGTTCGGGAAAGGGGACGTATTCAAGATGAGTTACAGCAGTCCTTTCATCATTCACAACCAGATTTTCAGGTATTTTTGAGATACCGAGTAAATAGTGAGCGCTCCCAGTCCCGATCGAGCTTCAAACCGGGAATTTCACTAATCTAAATTAACAATTAGATTAAACAAATACTTAAGTGTCACGTAAAAATTTCAACGCCAAAAATCCCGTCCAATGTCCAATCGACCTCCAAAATGTCTAAATCCGTCTGAAACTGCTTCGATATTAAATTTTTTAACACACAAGAGTGAAAGAAGAAATGATGATTATATTTAAAATTAAAACTATGCACGTTTATCTCGATACTAAATATTTTGAGACATATTTCGCATGCTGGAATGACGAGCAAGCCGGGATTTCAAGAGAAGAAGTTTTCACGTTTCGGGTTTTACAAATACATTAGAAGATATTCCCGGGACTGGGCCGAATCTGGGAAATCATTTTCAGGAAAAGGTAAGCTCCGGACAAAAAATGTATCCCCGTGGACTTGACACACTATGCACTGGATGGAGATTAAAAGATTAGAAGCTATATGTCCACCAACAGAGCATTTCGCAGCTAAAACAGAAAAGGATATCATACCAGAGTCAATGATCCAAATAGGCAGGCCCCAGTATTATAAGATGATTTTGGATAAAAACTGACCTCGACGCCATCCTCATTTACAGCTGAATATAATTCCAAACATTATTGATCCTGATCAATTGCTTTGAGTTTTAATACTTTAATATTTTATTTGATTGTAGATCAATTATTTTCGCATATGAAATAAATGCCACGCATTATGTATTTCTAATCACTTTTGCAACATTCAAGTTTTCACTGTTTTATTTTTTTCAGAACAGCTGCAACCAATTCTGACTATAACGTGGATAGTCATTTATTATTGGCCCTTTTATAATGCAAATTTTGAATTGAACAATATAATAATAGTTCAGATTCTCCAGTTTGCCCGGATTACTCGAGAAATTGATCCAAATAGGCAAGCCCCGGTATTTTAAAATGATTTTGGACAAAAACTGACGACAAAATATTCGTTATTTACAGCTGAATAAAATTACAAAAATTATTGATCCTGATCAAGTGCTTAAGTTTTAGCAGTTTAATAATAACTTTATTTTTAAATTGTAGATCAATTATTTTCACATAGTATAAATGCGACGCAATCTGTATTTCTAATCCCTTTTGCGCGACATTCAAGTTTTCACCATAGTTAAATTTTTCAGAACCAATTCTGTCTATAACGTGGATAGCCAATTATTATTGGCCATTTTTTATTGCAAATTTTGAATTGAACAATATAATAAAAAGAATATTAGCTTATTATTCAAATATAATGTGAGGTGATTATATTGCAAACTTTAGAAATTTTTACCGTCGCAACAGATATTTTAAAATTATAGGGATGGAGCAGTTTCATTCTCATTTTTGGGGTGCACGCACAATCTATTTTTAAATAGTCTCAGTCAAACAAGTCCAACAGCATCAGGACCAAGAAGTAACTGTTGAGGGTCTTTCCTTCACCTTTGCTTCAACGGAGTGATATTAAACATTTTAAATCATATTTATGACCGCTATTTAATGGGGGTTTCAAATATGTCGTATTGGTCAGTTACTTCTGTCTAATTAAGACATAAATTGAAATTTTATTACATTGTTTATCGCGGCTGGACCACGTGTCCGTTCTCCTTTGGTTCCGACTCGGTGGTGGCGGTTGTGAGACAGGGTCAGCCTCAACCTCAACCAGTGAGGTGGCAGGTGGCCCGGCTCACCAAAACCCTGTCATACGAGGGCAAGGCCACGGGTGCTGCGGGGGCCACCGCAGGCCGCAGCTCTTCGGAGGTCTTCCTTTGGCAGCCTCTGCCGCCATCTTGCCGTGTGCGGCAACTGCTTCATTCATGCGGCGTTATTATTTTTTCATTGCTTTAAGCGCTTTTAGTAAAATTATTTGGTGGCCCTGAAAAGGGCCGGTTTTTGGCGGCTTGAGTGGGATGGTTTTGAAGAAGAAGCAGTGGTTATTCGCTGCTCTGCTGTGAGCCAGATGACTCAAACTCTTCAATCGTTATCGTGGACGTCTCCAAAACAACGCGAATTTCCTCTTCTTCTTCGGCTGGAGGCCGACGAATTTCGGTCCGAACTGCTGGTGCAGTTCTCCTAGGTGGCCTGTAGTAGCCACCTGTAGACATCCTCGCAGTCAACTTCTTCCGCTTTGCTCGCTTTTCTTTGTCCATGATTTTGATGTTTCGGATATCTGTTCAACTCGGCTCGTCGTAGATCAATGAACGCTTGAATAACGCTTAAAATTCTTGGAGGGAAAAAACTTTACACGTCATCGTAACACCTATCTGAGTCCATCTATTGGGATAAGGAGAGACTGCACGAACTAGAGCCCGGGAAGCATTCAGAATCTCCGAATTACCCGGACTACTCGAAAAAAATTCCGAATCCCGAGCAGAAGTATTAAAGGTTATATGAGTATCGAGCCAAGATCGGGTATTTTTCTGGAAGCTCGGTGAAAAGTTTCAGGTGAAATTGACCTACAATCTTTGGAGGTCGATTGGGCGGGACTTTTGGCGTTGAAATTTGTGGGTGACATGGGTAACACCTATATTTGCGTAAAGTGCTGGGGTTGAAGGCGGATAAAGTCGCAAATTCGGAATGTATTGCACCAATCAATCGTAATATCGAATTAAAGAAGACAAAACAACACAACTATAACATTAAATAATCAACTGGAATTTGTAAAAAATATTTAAGATTAAATCCAGACACTGAATGAAAGTTAAAGGTCAACTTGATTATCGCAAATATAGATAGTGTTAATATCACTAACGCAATTCAAATTTTTGTTTTAATAGGCACTTTGCCTGATGCCGAGTGATGGCTTGAGCCCTCTGAGCAGTGCTGCCTCTCTTAGCCAGTAAGTTAACGATTGTTGTTTTTAGGAGTCCGCAATGATTCCGCGATAATATAAGTATGGATTTTCAGAGGTAAATAAAAATAAAACCAAGAAGCGCTATATATTTCATCAAACAGATGTTGAAGCAATTAGAAGAATGATCAATGGTAAAATTGTGATACCGCTCTTGACTAATAGAATCGTGGAAGCAGTCACGGTACTCTTTAAACTCCGTACCATGCTCCTGAATCTCGCTAGCCATCAAAAGTGGAACAACTTTTGCGCTTTTTTTCTCACTCGGTGGTTTCATTATTCTTTTATCGTTTACAGCAAAATGAGGCTTATGAAATGCGCTGGGACGATGCCTTTGCTCCTCAATTATTAGCTCTCCAAAATGATTCGGTTCCGCACGATAATTTTGCCTATTTACAGACTCAATCGCTTCCACTGTCATTCCAGCAATAAATATGGCATGGCTTGTGAAGTGATTTTACGCTCATCTTGGACAGGCTCGAATTGGGACGGTAAACCGAATAAAAATCGAAATTTTCTAATGAAATTTTCGCGACGGAATTTGAAATCGCAGATTCATTGAGAGTCGTGAGAAAACCTGAAACGAAACAATGGATGTAAAGATCTGAAATTTAAAATAACTTTTCTTACGACTGGCGCGATTTTTTTAGAAAAATCCCGGAAATGGCTGTTGGCCACACTCAATGCCCAGTTGGAGACTTTGTCAAGTGGTCTGAGTAAATTGATCCTAAAACAGTTACTAAAAAATTAACGTGTCTCTTAATTAAGTTTTTACTTGATGTCCATTAGCATCTGGACCAATTAACGGTTGAGGATTTTCCACTTTCTTTGCTTCAACGGACTGATATTAAACTTTTTAAATCATATTTAGGACTGCTATTAAATGGGAGTTTCAAAAAGGTCCTATTTGTCAGTTACTTCTGTCTAATTAAGACATAAATTGTAATTTTAATTCATTGTTTACAAAATGCTTCGAATTCTTGGGGGAAAAATATCACTTCAATTAAAACTGGCAACACCTGAGTCCATCTATTGGAGTGAGGAGAGACTGCACGAAAAACCGGGAAACTTTCAGAAGATTGGGATTACCGGACTTCTCGAGACAGTTCTTGATCTCAAGCAGAAGTATAAGAGGTTATATGAGAATCGGGCCAATATCGGGTATTTTTCTGGACAGGAAGCCCGTTGAACAGTTTCGGGTGAAATTGACCTTCAAATTTAGGAGGTTAATTGGACGGGACTTTTGGCGTTGAAGTATATGTAGGTGACACGGATAACACCTTAAAATATATTTGCTTAGAGTGCTTGTCAATAGATAGAGAAATTCCAGGTTGGAAGTTCGGGAAAGGGGACGTATTCAAGATGAGTTACAGCAGTCCATCACCTTTCATCATTCACAACCAGATTTTCAGGTATTTTTGAGATACCGAGTAAATAGTGAGCGCTCCCAGTCCCGATCGAGCTTCAAACCTGGAATTTCACTAATCTAAATTAACAATTAGATTAAACAAATACTTAAGTGTCACGTAAAAATTTCAACGCCAAAAATCCCGTCCAATGTCCAATCGACCTCCAAAATGTCTAAATCCGTCTGAAACTGCTTCGATATTAAATTTTTTAACACACAAGAGTGAAAGAAGAAATGATGATTATATTTAAAATTAAAACTATGCACGTTTATCTCGATACTAAATATTTTGAGACATATTTCGCATGCTGGAATGACGAGCAAGCCGGGATTTCAAGAGAAGAAGTTTTCACGTTTCGGGTTTTACAAATACATTAGAAGATATTCCCGGGACTGGGCCGAATCTGGGAAATCATTTTCAGGAAAAGGTAAGCTCCGGACAAAAAATGTATCCCCGTGGAATTGACGCACTATGCACTGGATGGAGATTAAAAGATTAGAAGCCATGTGACCACCAACAGAGCATTTCGCAGCTAAAACAGAGTAGGATATCATACCAGAGTCAATGTTCCAAATAGGCAGGCCCCAGTATTATAAGATGATTTTTGATAAAAACTGACCTCGACGCCATACTCATTTACAGCTGAATATAATTCAAAAAATTATTGATCCTGATCAATTGCTTTAAGTTTTAAGACTGTAATATCGTATTTAATTTTAGATCAATTACTTTCGCATATACCCTGAAAGCTAATAAAAATTGCTAATTTTTAATTGGTTTGCATTTCTATGTTATTTTGGAAATATAATTAAAATTGGGTAATATTAATATTAAAACTTTATTTATTTTATGGCAAGTCATACACATGATGTCATTCTTCTCCAAAATGCAAGCTATCCATTGATAATTGCAAACATAACACAAGATTATACTATCAAAATTAATTACAAAAGAAAATGTCACAACTTTTTTTCATTTAAGACCTCCTAACATTTTGCCTTTTAACCTTTCTTGAATATTTTCATAAAGCTAAATTTCAATGAACTCTGTTAAAGATAAATTTTTCAACGAAATAAATCATTGAAAAATACACTTAACTACTGTGAATGCCAGATTTTGAGGCACCGTTTATTTTTTGTGTTATGGTTAAACTGGTCTATTATAAGTTCTAAATATGAAGCAAATTATAACGCACAAAACTGGTATTGCCCGCGAATACCAGCAAGTTAGGAAAAATTCCCAGCCCCGCACACTTTATTCCGGAAATGGCCCATGCCTATTGAAGCTAATATAAAATAGCATTTTTCCGTGCACGATTTTCACAATTTATTTCTAAACGGGCATGAAAGAAACTTATTTAAATTTTTGGAAATACAGCTGTTATAGCAGGTTGGGATTCAGGGTAATTCAAAATAGCGGCCGCATTACCATCAAATTTAAAGCTATACCGGTGAACGATTTAAATGACTGAAGCTTGTGTTTGAAAGGACCTGATGCTACTATTGCTTTTTGCGCTCTTAGCGGCAAAATTGGTTGGCCCTGAAAAGGGCCGATTTCTGCTGCAAGTTGTGAATCTAGACGCCTATTTGTTCACGTTCTTCTTCAGTCATGCTACGGACGTCTTCGATGTTGTGAGGTGAGTCGGCGGCGAGTGAGACCAAGCCCTCAAATGTTTGCTCTTGAGGAAGAGCGATGGCTTGTTCCAACGGCCGGGGACGATAAGGCCTGTACCTTCCGCCGGTTGACATCCTCGCTGTTTGTTTTCGTTTCGGCATTGTCGTTGCTGCGAAGTGTAGTGTTCCGTGTTGTGTGGGAGAGTGATCGCATTGATACACAGTCTCTTCGTTTATAGTCAGCAGCGGGACCAGCGATTGCGCGCGCATTGAGCTGACGGTTTAGGCTGTAGAATAGCTCAAATCGTGCTTATGAGTAGTTTAAATTCTCGATTTTCAATGATTTATAGGATGATAATCACACTTATGCATATCACATTATATTCTTCCTGGTCCATTGAAACATTGTGCTACTTTTAAAGAGTCCAGATGGATTTATGAAATAATAAGAAGCCCATAACTGTCATTCAATGGTTTGTTTCACGGGAGAAAGTGCGGAATTTAGCCAAATTTCGTTCTTAAGTGTACGAAAACTGGTTTTAAAGCCAATGAAAATTGAACTGAGAGTGTTCTTTTAGGCCTAGAAAGGCAAAATTTCAGAATTCATTGCACCAATTCATTACAATATCGATAATTATAAAAAAGAGACGAACATGAGCACTTCAGCGTCGAACACGCAACACCAACCTGAGTCCATCTATTGGGGTTAGGAGGGACTGCACGAGCTAAAGCCCGGGAAACTTTCAGAAGATCCGGATTACCGGACTTCTCGAGAAAATTCCGGATCCCAAGCAGAAGTATAAGAGGTTATATGAGAATCGGGCCAATATCAAGTATTTTTCTGGACAGGAAGCCCGTTGAACAGTTTCAGGTGCAATTGACCTTCAAATTTAGGAGGTTAATTGGACGGGACTTTGGCGTTGAAATATTTGTAAATGGCACGGATAACATCTTAAAATATATTCGCTTAGAGTGCTTGTCAATAGATAGAGAAATTCCAGGTTGGAAGTTCGGGAAAGGGGACGCAGTCAAGATGAGTTACAGCAGTCCATCACCTTTCATCCTTCAAAACTATATTTTCAGGTATTTTTTTAGATACCGAGTAAATAGGGAGCGCTCCCAGTCCCGATCGAGCTTCAAACCTTGAATTTCACTAATCTAAATTAACAAGATTAAACGAATATATGGGATGTGGAAGAACTTTGGTCTACGAATTCATTGTCAGAGAGCCTCTAATTCAGCAAAAATGCCACATTATATTCGTTATTTAAACTTTAAATGCAAAAGAAATCAAGGTTAGCCACCATTTTAGAGAAATCAGCTGATTTTTCTCCCATCCAGCAGGTTTAATCAACATTTTAACTCTACTTTGCTGCCAAGCCAAAATTAGCCAAAATGAATTAAAATCAACGGCTAATTGAAAGCAAGCACAAATTTGCTTTTAATAGAGGGGATATTTGGTGTTTTCAAGACTGGACGGCCGTCATTTGGAAATTACCGATTCTTTGCAGGGAAAACCGATTCTCCCTTTTGTTATTGATACATCAGTGCCTTGTTTATGCCAAATCCTTTAACCGAAAATGAATGACTTGACTTTAACAGCGTGTTGCTGTTAATCGTGGGAAATTCAACAGCTGAAAATTGTGAATATTAGACTTTGATTGGACTAGTTTGAATTTTATCGCTTTGGCTTAAATCTTGAGGAAAAAATCAGCTGATTTCTTGCAAATGGTGCTCTTTCGTTAATTTATCTTGCTCAGGGAGCTTATTGACTCAATTTTCGCACGTAATTGTAATAGTCATTAGGACAGCACGTTTCAGTTTCTCATCATTGGCTTTTTTACGGCATAATTAAACAGAACGGACAGTTGATTTGTTATTTTTAGCTTTAACGATATTTTCGTGCTGGGCGAAAGGGTGACATCTTTCCAGTGATATCGCAACGGTGCTCCGTAAGAGGCCAAGCATTTCGGCGGGAGGGGGCGGCGGTTTCAAGTTTTTGCGTGGCGTTGCCACATAGTTCAAGGTCGATTTGAAATTTGGCCGCAGATTCCATAAGTCTTGAATTACAGTGTGAGAATCTGAAACGAAAAAATGGATGTAGTGATTTGAAATTTATTTTGAGTAAATGAGAGGACTCAGCCGCGAGATTTAAGTCGATGGCTGACCATTTCCACTGGTTTTCACGCTGCCGACATAAATTAAAACCTGAAGCAGAAAGGCCAGAAGACATTTTTTCTCCTGAATTTTTAAAATGCTCGATTTTAAACATAGCTTCATGTTAGATATGCAAATATAATAAAGTTATCCCCCATTTTCAAGAACGAATTTAGATGTGGCATATTTGCTGAATTAGAGGCTTTCTGGCAATGAATTGTTAACCCTAGGTCGTACATAATTCATTTAAAAAATTGTTTTTTTGTTCTTATTCACCTATGCTAGTGGCAGCAAGGAATGCAATTGAAAAAAATATCTGGACCTTGTTGAGGCACTTAATTTAGGCACAATTTGAACGAATATTTGTTAGCATCATGCTATTGGGGGAGGAGCCTTATAAAGGGAGATGCGCACTCCCCGGTCGGTAAGCAGAGAATAAAAATAACACGGATTCTCGGGAGAACTTTCAGTCTCCCTCAAACCGTCAGGCAGTATACATCGCAGGAGCAGCATGGGAGAAAATAAAGAAATAGAAGGGAACTCCAACGCCTGCAATCGGTACAGGCTTCGTCGCCGGAGATACCAGCGTTTGGGGGTCATCTCTCATCCGCAAAAGCCAACTGAAGAGGTTGCCAAGTGGATGGGGAAAATTGAAAGTTTCTTCAGTATTACTGATGAAGAATTCGACCAACAAGGCGACTAGATTCATTACTTGTCGCTAAAATCGGCCCTTTTCAGGGCCAATAAATATTCCCGTTGAAAGCACAAAAAGAAATGGCAACAGGCCACGCAAACACAGGCTTTAGCCATTTAAATCGTTCACTAGTATAGCTACAAAATTGTAGGCAATGAGGCCTGCCTATTCAGATCATTGACTCTGGTATGATATCATATTCTGTTTTGCTGCGATGGATGTTTTAGGAATATATTTAATGTGCGGGGAAATGCGCTCTGTTGGTGGTCATATCTTCTAAACTTTTAATTTCCTCCCACGGAAGAATTGCTGGTTTGCTTTATTGGAGCAGGTTCAATGCAGCGCATTCCACACCTTTTGAAGTTCTCAAGAGCAGCGACATTCCGATATAACCCTTAAAGGGACAAGCCTTTCAATAGATGGACACTATTTTATAAAATCACAGTGCTGCCGCGTTGAAAAGTAGATATGCTCTCCTTGGAGTAGAAACATTTTGTAAACAAATCAATAAAATTTCAATTTTGTTTCTTAATTATGCAAAAGTAAGAGACAAATAGGACCCTTTTTGAAACTCCCATTTAATAGCGGTCCTAAATATGATTTAGAGTGTGAAATATCAGTCCATCGAAGCAAAGACAAAGGAAATATCCTCAAGAGTTAATTGATCCGCATGCTAATCCGTAAATAATGTACGGAAGCCCCAATATAACATGACAGGCGTGGCCCTGAATCATGGACTTCAGGTAAGAAAACTTAATTTAAGTGACGCGTTAATTTTTTTAAGAAATTGTTTTGGTTTCAATTCGCTCAGACCACTTGATAAAGATTTAACCCATGCATTGTGTGTGGCCGGTAGCCGGTGCCGGTTTTTTTCACATAGAATCGCGCCAGTCGTACACAAAATTAATGTTAATCTCAGATCATTACATCTGTAGCGGCGCAGGATCTCGGGTCTCCTTTTTTTTATATCTTTTTTCAGGTTTTGCAACGACTCCATGTATATCTGTGATTACAAATCCCGTAGCGAAAATTTCATTAGAAAGTACCGGTTTTTATTCGGTTAACCGTCCCTATTCGGACATGAAAGAAGAGCAAAAGAGTCCTTCATTAAATATGCCATATTTCTGTCTGGGATGAAAATTAGAGCGGGAGTCGGTAAAGAAGCATAAGTAAAATTTTCGTTTGGAACCGAAACTTTATAGGGAGCTAATAATTGAGAAGCGGAGGAAAACTGTTAGACCACAGAAGCAGATTTATCTGAATATATGAAATGAAATACGGAAATTCGCGGATTATGGAAGGTCAGAGTGGTTATTGCCATAAATTGAACGCCATAAATTTTCAACTTCCACGGAGTGTGGCAGAAAGAATATTGATAAAAGGTAAACGATGATATTCTATTCAAGTGTTGATATTGTAAAACAGATAAATATTTCTTTTTTAAAATGAATAGGGGATGTGGAAGAACTTTGGTCTACGAATTCATTGCCAGAGAGCCTCTAAATCGGCAAAAATGCCACATTATATTCGTTATTTAAACTTTAAATGCAAAAGAAATCAAGGTTAGCCACCATTTTCACGAAATCAGCTGATTTTTCTCCCATCCAGCAGGTTTAATCAACATTTTTACTCTACTCTGCTGCCAAGCCAAAATTAGCCAAAATGAATTAAAATCAACGGCTAATTGAAAGCAAGCACAAATTTGCTTTTAATAGAGGGGACATTTGGTGTTTTCAAGACTGGACGGCCGTCATTTGGAAATTACCGATTCTTTGCAGGGAAAACCGATTCTCCCTTTTGTTATTGATACATCAGTGCCACTAACATCGCCTTGTTTATGCCAAATCCTTAATCCAAAAATGAATGAATTGACTTTAACAGCGTGGGAAATTCAACAGCTGAAAATTGTGAATATTAGACTTTGATTGGACTAGTTTGAATTTTATCGCTTTGGGTTAAATCTTGAGGAAAAAATCAGCTGATTTCTTCAAATGGTGCTCTATCGTTAATTTATCTTGCTCAGGGAGCTTATTGACTCAATTTTCGCACGTAATTGTAATAGTCATTAGGACAGCACGTTTCAGTTTCTCATCATTGGCTTTTTTAACGGCATAATTAAACAGAACGGACAGTAGATTTGTTATTTTTTGCTTTAACGATATTTTCGTGCTGGGCGAAAGGGGGGTTTTCCGTGACAACTTTCCGGTGATATCGCAACGGTGCTCCGTAAGAAGGCAAGCATTGCGGCGGGAGGGTGCGGCGGTTTCAAGTTTTTGCGTGGCGTGTCCACATAGTTCAAGGTCGATTTGAAATTTGGCCTCAGAGTCCATAAATCTTGAATTGCAGTGTGAGAATCTGAAACGAAAAAATGGATGTAGTGATTTGAAATTTATTTTGAGTAAATGAGAGGACTAAGCCGCGAGATTTAAGGTGATGGCTGACGGTTTTCGCGCTGCCGACATAAATTAAAACTTGAAGCAAAAAGTCACTTTTTCTTCTGCATTTTTAAAAATTTGACCGTTTTTCACCGACATCTGGCGTGTCTGTTTCAGCCTACAGCCTAGCCAGATTCGCGGCGGCTGCACACTTAATCAAATATTTTTCACTGGTGTGCAGTGAAGTTCTGCTGGCTGTGACCTCAAAAGATTACTTGTTTTAAAGTACTCGTCAGGATTCCAAAAAATTTTGTTGAATTTCATTTTTCTGGCTCTCGTTCCTGGTATTCTTGTAAAAAACGCCTTGAGCTGGAAAAGATGGGATTAAACTTATCTTAATTAATAATTTTTATACGCGGTAAAGGCTGGTCCTATTTCCGGATTTTTTCCTTTTTAAACTGAAAAATATCTATATAAATTTTGTCTATGCCGTTTGTAAATTCAAATTTCACGGCATCATAACGCGATTAAATGGGCGTGTATTGTTCAAGTGTGCCAACTTATTTTCAAAAAAATGGCGGCTTTTTTAATGTTTGTTTCCGCTGCGATTTCAGACTCAATTCTTTTCACTGTTTATTCTTGACTTAATATGCTTTCTTTTGACGTGCTGAAAACCAAAATCGGCTAAGCCAAACGCCAAAAACAATTTTTTGAAATACAAAATCTTTTTCAATGGTTCTACGGCGAATGACTGGACTGATTTTGGTTTTTAGCACGTCAAAAGAAAGCACATTAAGTGAGGAATTCACTATTAGAGGATTGAGTCTGAAATCGCAGCGGAAGTGCTTTAAAATAAAATTATTATGGAAGTATACGGTGGCGCCATCTGTTGGCTGCTTCAAACAGTGAGGGTTTATACAACTGGTGAATTTAGGGAATTAACAAAATAAAATAACTCAAGTGTAAAACATATCTTCTTCACAACCTTGAATTTCAAAAATATAAGACTTCAATTTTGAAAATTCAAATCTAACATAAAAAATAAGATCTTATAACAAAAGTGTTTCAGTAGTAAAAATACCTAATATCAAAACCAATTCTAAAAAAGCCAATGTATGTCCTTCGAAAATTGCCTGGTTTTCACCTTTTTCAATGACCCTGGCTAAAACCAGCTAGTCAAAATCATTTGCAAAAATTCCCCCTCTCCCCAACCACCCTCGAGCTGTGTTATTTAGCGTTTTCCGGTGAAGGACTATCTATTAAGACGGTCCCGAAATTTAACAAAAGATTAACAAACTGTATTAACATCTTTATTCACCCTAACCGCAATAATTTTCTTGTCGTCAGTTGTCATATTATGAATTATGTTTTGCAGGTGGTCAAGTGCAGTGGGTGTCTTTTGTTCGTATTTAAAAATAAATAACAACTTCTCCATTGTGTCGCGTAACTTTTTTTCCGCTCGCAGCACTGCACCATGTTTGGCACGTGTCGGTTATGCAGTTCCTGCTTGACACTTTATTGCCATTGTTCATGTGACTCAATTTTTAAATCTGTCCTATATGTATTGTACACGGATAAAAAGCATACGTGAAACCGCTGTAAAAACAACTCAGGTGTATACCTACTGCTGCGCTCAACAAGAAATTATGACAAATTTGTACGATTTAAAAGATATTTCTACGCATGGATGATTTTTACCAAGAATAGATTAATATATATTGCTTTTTCCCTTTTGACTGTACTGTTCTCAGTCTCTTGTGCGAAAAAGATAATCCTGATTGGCGTCTCCTTTTTCGAGAGGCACGACATGCAACACAATGTGACAATACACGCTAAAAGAAAATCAGGACGGCTCTTGAAGGGTGTCCCATATTATTTTAATCATTCATTCCCTTCTCACGTGAAAGTATTTTATTCAATCAACCCAAAACTTACAATAATATCCAAGGGCCAGTTATAAATGGCTATCCACGTTATGGTCAGAAATTCATTGCAGCTTTTTTGAGAAAAATAACCTTTTTATTCTTTCTTGCAGACCCTGCTTCTTTCGTGCGGCGTTATTATTTTTTTATTGCTTTAAGCGCTTTTAGTGAAAATATTTAGTGGCCCTGAAAAGGGCCGGTTTTTGGCGGCTTGCGTGGGAGGGTTTTGAAGAAGAAGCAGGGATTATTTGCTGCCCTGCTGTGAGCCAGATGACTCAAACTGTTCCTTCGTTATCGTGATCGTTTCCGCGAAACAGCAAATCACTTCTTCTTCGTCTGGAGGGCGAGGATTTGGAGCTGGAGGCTGCTTTGGTGGCCGGAAATAGCCGGAATAAATATTTTTACGGAATATTTTATATGAACAACGCTTTATTGCGGTTGCTTGTCTGCGAGTGTAAAGTGCTTCAAATTTAGAAAAAACATCTTAAATGGAGTCATGCTATGTTAGTGATTTTTACAGTGTTATTTAGCGTTTTCCGGTGACGGACCATCTATATAAGACGGCCCCGAAATTTAACAAAATATATAACATCATTATTCACCCTAACCGCATTAATTTTCTTGTCGTCAGTTGTCATATTATGAATTATGTTTAGCAGGTGGAAAAGTGCAGTGGGTGTCTTTTGTTCATATTTTAAAATAAATAACAACTTCTCCATTGTGTCGCGTAACCCTTTTTCCGCTCGCAGCACTGCACCATGTTTGGCACGGGTCGGTTATGCAGTTCCTGCTTGACACTTTATTGCCATTGTTCATGTAACTTAATTTTAAAATCTGTTCTATATGTATTGTTCACGGATAAAAAGCATATGGGGTTACTGAGATTGAGGTTCGTCATCGCTGATGAATATTAAACCAGATTTGGCCTCTATTATTATTTTCTGCAGCTTTTTTTACCTTTATCTTAATCTCTTTCTTTCATTTTTAAGGATCATAATAATAGATCATAATTAATAAATCATAATAATAGAAATCATCAAGGGAGCTTTTTTTCAAATTTAGCAAATTAATTTTTGGACTATTGCTCGTTCTACAATTAATCAATTATTAACTATTGCCAACTTCAAGGATTTGTTTTTCAATCTAAAATTTCACCTGAGAAACCTAAAAAAAATATTTTTAAATTAATAATTTCGTGACGTCCCTAGCCGTTTAAGCAGAATTTTTTTAATGAACGTCTCGCACTCCAATGAAATATTTATAATTTGAACTTTAAATTAGGAGGCGACCGATCCAAGTATTAAAAGTGAAAGCGGTCACGAGATAAAGTTATCCAAGGATCCAAGGAGTGCTGAATGCCATCCTCCTGAACATATATGGGGCGTCATGCTGTTTCTCCGACTCTCTTGGGTCGTGGCACAGGCCGGAATAGGCGAGTGTTTTTTTATTTCTATCAGACCACAAGTTATAACTGGCTCTCAATATTGTATTTGTAGAGTATTCCTTTTAATCAGTCTCTCCTATAAGTTTCGGCTTCGCATAATAGAACCCTATTTCATGGATAATACAAATCCTTTTGTGAAATTACTATTTACTGTGAAGGCGAAACTTGTAGGAATTAATATTAAAAGGGGGTAGTTTTAAAGCAACGAAGGTGAAGTCAGTTTTTATTATAATGGCATAACCAACCTCAAGTGTCGCCACATTAATTATGAATTTTGCTTTTTGTAAAATTTTAGCTTTGTGTTTGGTCACCGTCGTAATTTCGGCCATTATTTGCGGGATTACAACTCTGTCTCTCTCCGCTCTGTGCACCAACGGAGAGGTGAAAGGAGGTTAGAAAATTGAATCCAATTAATTGTCCACCTGCAAACATTTATATTTCGAAGGAGGAATTTATTACGTAATCTTACGCACTCTCGGGGCAGAATTCGGTGCTTCGATCGGGGTTGTGTTCGCGTTTGCAAACACGGTGGCGGCTGCGATGAACACGGTCGGCTTCTGTGACGCGCTGATCACTGTGTTGCACGAGTTCGACATCAAACTCATCGACGGCGGCTTGCACGACGCACAAATCTGCGCCACCATCTCCTTGCTCGTCATGATTTGCATCTGCATCCTCGGCATGGACTGGGAAGTCAAGGTAAATCTGATATTATTTGTTTTAAACTGATTTGCCTCGTGCTATGCAACCGGCTAAGCACTGATGCTCGGCGTCTCAGTGTTCAACACTTCTACAAGGTGTTAGGAGATTTTTTTATTGATATTTATTTAATGAAACACCAATGGGCATGAATAAAATATTACAGTAAATTAGCACGCATGAGAGTAAATGGGATCATCTCGCGTTCAACAAAGTGGTAGAAATTCACATATTCATCACAGAACGAACAACTACAATCGAGACCGGCCTTACAATGATATTTCTTGTTAGTACAGTAAACATAATGACAATCGTGACAGGCGTGCCTGGTGAAAATATGTCTATTTAGAAAACAGGCATTTTTCCAGCCCGGATCGCCCATTGCATGGGTGGCATAAAAAGCCCTAACAAGCTTGAAAAGTCTTTTATTGATAAAACTCTTGTAAGCAGCAGTTTCTGGAAGTGAAAATTTCTTAAGAAAATCATCAACAAAAAATTCAATGTCAGCCATCTCATAATACTCATATGCCAATCTAGATTTCATGAGTTTTTACAGTTTTTTTATAAAATTCAAAATTATTTTATTTATCAAGAAATATTTATGGCATGGCAAATAAATACTCATCACATTTGAAACAAGATCGTTGCAATTTAATTGAGGCCCAAAATGTTTTGGTTGTAATCATTGCCGCAGCGATGGTGGACTTTGTCGTCGGCACCATTTTAGGACCTACAGACAATTTTGAGGTGGTGCAGGGATTTTAAGGGTGGAGCTGTAAGTGCAATGATTGAAAAATCATTTTATAGAAAGTTAAAAATTCAGTGGAACTCGTCCATCGTAACATGGGCCCGGATTTTCGCTTCATTGAAGGAATAAACCAAGATTTCTTCACGGTTTTTGCAATTTTCTTCCCTTCAGTGACAGGAGTGCAAGCTGGAGCAAATATTTCTGGAGATTTGAAGGTGCCAGCACAAGATAAATTATTTATCTATGTCAAAAAAATTTCTGTGCAGGGTCCGGCTGATGCCATTCCGAAAGGAACGTTTTAGCTCTCGCGATTTCAATGTTCTCGTACGTCGTCTTGATCGTTATGGCAGGTGGAGGGGCCCTGAGAGACGCGAGTGGCGTTATTGATGAATTCTCCAACTCTACCTTTGCTAACTGCACCGCCAGGACGTTCCACTTTGGCTTACACAACAATTACACATTTCCTTTTTTTAATATTTAAAATATATATGTATTTTTTAAATTTTCGTTTAACAAAAGACAATGGAATTGATGTTCCCGTTGAGTCCGCTGATTTACGCCGGCTTCTTTGCCGCCACGCTATCGACCACCTTGACGTACATCGTGTCAGTGCCCCGACTGATCAGGGCGCTTGGTGAAGATGAAATTATAATGAAAATATAAGACTTCAATTTTGAAAATTCAAATCTAACATAAAAAATAAAATCTTATAAGAGAATTGTTTCAATAGTAAAAAATCCTAATATCAAAACCAATTCTAAAAAAGCCAATGTATGTCCTTCAAAAATTGCTTTTTTTATGACCCTGGCTAAAACCAGCTAGTCAAATTCATTTGAAAATCTCCCCCCCCCCCCTTTCCCCAATCCCCTCGAGCTGACTGCTATTATATTATGCATCTTTTAAGAGAGAGAAACAATAATAAATCAGTTTGATTTTCACTACTTTACTAGATATATTAAATTAAGTGGAGCACACGTACGACATTAAAAAACATTTTTTAACGGAATATTTTATATGAAAAACGGTTCAACGCGGTTGCTTGTCTGAGAGTGTAAAGTGCTTCAAATTTAGAAAAAAAAAACATCTTAAAGGGAGTCATGCTATGTTACAGTGTTATTTAGCGTTTTCCTGTGAAGGACTATCTATTAAGACGGTCTCGAAATTGAACAAAAGATTAACAAACTGTATAACATCTTTATTCACCCTAACCGCAATAATTTACTTGTCGTCAGTTGTCATAATATGTATTATGTTTTGCAGGTAGTCAAGTGTCGGGCATATAACACGTTACATCTTATTCACCTTTGTCTCGCGCCACGCGTCACCCTTTTTCGCTTTCAGCAACCTGACACAATGTGCACAGCACCATATTTGGCACCTGTCGGCTATGCAGTTCCTGCTTGACACTTTATTGCCATTGTTCATGTGACTCAATTTTAAAATCTGTCCTATATGTATTGTAAATGGATAAAAAGCATATGTGAAACCGCTGTAAAAACAACTCAGGTGGACACCTACTGCGCTCAACAAGAACTTATGACAAATTTTTACGATTTAAAAGATATTTCTACGCATGGATGATTTTTACCAAGAATAGAAAAATATTTATATTGCTTTTTACCTTTTGGCTATACTGTTCACAGTTTCTTTGTGCGAAAAAGATAATCCTGATTGGCGTCTCCTTTTCGAGAGGCACGACATGCATCACAATGTAATAATACACGCTAATAGAAAATCAGAACGGCTCTTGAAGGGTGTCCCATATTACTTTAATCATTCATTCCCTTCTCACGTGAAAGTATTTTATTCAATCAACCCAAAACTTACAATAATATCCAAGGGCAAGTTATGAATGGCTATCCATGTTATGGTCAGAAATTCATTGCAGCTTTTTTGAGAAAAATAACCTTTTTATTCTTTCTTGCAGACCCTGCTTCATTCATGCGGCGTTATTATTTTTTTATTGCTTTATGCGCTTTTAGTGAAAATATTTGGAACCCTGAAAAGGTCCGGTTTTTGGCGGCTTGCGTGGGAGGGTTTTGAAGAAGCAGGGATTATTAATTTGCTGCCCTGCTGTGAGCCAGATGACTCAAACTGTTCCTTCGTTATCGTGATCGTTTCCGCGAAACCGCAAATCCCTTCTTCTTCGTCTGGAGGGCGAGGATTTGGAGCTGGAGGCTGCTTTGGTGGCCGGAAATAGCCGGAATAAATATTTTTACTGAATATTTTATATGAACAACGCTTTATTGCGGTTGCTTGTCAGCGAGTGTAAAGTGCTTCAAATTTAGAAAAAACATCTTAAAGGAAATCATGCTTTGTTAGTGATTTTTACAGTGTTATTTAGCGTTTTCCGGTGAAGGACTATCAATATTAGACGGCCCCGAAATTTAACAAAATATATAACATCTTCGTTCACCCAAACCGCAATAATTTTCTTGTCGTCAGTTGTCATAATATGAATTATGTTTAGCAGGTGGAAAAGTGCAGTGGGTGTCTTTTATTCGTATTTTAAAATAAATAACAACTTCTCCATTGTGTCGCGTAACCCTTTTTCCGCTCGCAGCACTGCACCATGTTTGGAACGGGTCGGTTATGCAGTTCCTGCTTGACACTTTATTGCCATTGTTCATGTGACTTTATTTTAAAATCTGTTCTAAATGTATTGTGCACGGATAAAAAGCATATGGGGTTACTGAGATTGAGGTTCGTCATCGCTGATGAATATTAAACTAGATTTGGCCTCTATTATTATTTTCTGCGGCTTTGGAATTAAAATAAATTTAAATTCGTCGTTTTCATTAAGCATATCTCACGATTTATGTTCAAAATTACTTCTATCTTGATCTCTTTCTTTTATTTTTAAGGATTTAAATCATAATAATAGAAAACATCAAGGGAACCTTTTTTCAAAATTTAGCAAAGGAATTTTTCGACTATTGCTGTTCTACAATTAATCAATTTTTAACTATTGCCAACTTCAAGGATTGGTTTTTCACTCTAAAATTTCACCTGGGTAACTTAAAAAAATTGTTTAAATTTAATAATTTCGTGACGTCTTTAGTCGTTTAAGTAGAATTTTTTACTAAACGCGTCTCGAACTCCAATAAAATATTTATATTTCGAACTTAAAATTAGGAGGCGACCGATCCAAGTATTAAAAGTGAAAGCGGTCACGAGATAAAGTTAGGATGGATCCAAGGAGTGCTGAATGCCGAACATATATGGGGCCTCATGCTGTTTCTCCGACTCTCTTGGGTCGTGGCAGAGGCCGGAATAGGCGAGTGTTTTTTTTATTTCTATCAGACCACAAGTTATAACTGGCTCTCAATACTGTATTTGTAGAGTATTCTTTTTAATGTCTCTCCTATAAGTTTCGGCTTCACAATAGAACCCTATTTCATGGATAATACAATTCCTTTTGTGAAATTACTGTGAAGGCGAAACTTGTAGGAAATAAAATATTAAAATGTGTGAGTGTGGTGAAACAGACTTCAATGCGCGCGCGAGAATCATTCAGGGTCGCGTTCTCAGAGGTGATAACGCCTTGCACCCGCGCTTACAGCCACCCCCGACTCGCAGTGTTTTCGGCCAACGTGCATTTTCTTTCAGGGTCGTAAAACCCTGGAACGACTTGCCACCTGTGCTCAAAAACAGCACCGCCGCGCAATTCCCCGCTCTTCTGAAGCAGCAATTGTGGAGTGATTTTCAATTTTTAAAGTGTTTTGTGATCGTCCAAAATAGTGCTAAGTTAAAATTCGAACGGGCGCATCGCGACGACTACGGTCTGTTTTATCGATTTTTCGCTAGCTTTGTAGCCCTTTTTCATCTGTATATAACCTGACATTGCATTTTACATGTATATTGACTTAGATGAAATTAAACAAATATAATAAATATAATAATAAAAGGAGTAAAATTTGAAAGCAACGAAGGTGAAGTCAGTTTTTATTATAATGGCATAACCAACCTCAAGTGTCGTCACATTAATTATGAATTTTGCTTCTTGTAAAATTTTAGCTTTGTCTTTGGTCACCGTCGTAATTTCGGCCATTATTTGCGTGATTACAACTCTGTCTCTCTCCGCTCTGTGCACCAACGGAGAGGTGAAAGAAGGTTAGGAAATATAATCCAATTAATTGTCCACCTGCAAACATTTATATTTCGAAGGAGGAATTTATTACGTAATCTCACGCACTCTCGGGGCAGAATTCGGCTCTTCGATCGGGGTTGTGTTCGCGTTTGCAAACACGGTGTCGGCTGCGATGAACACAATCGGCTTCTGCGACGCGCTGATCACTGTGTTGCACGAGTTCGACATCAAACTCGTCGACGGCGGCTTGCACGACGCACAAATCTGCGGCACCATCGCCTTGCTCGTCATGATTTGCATCTGCATCCTCGGCATGGACTGGGAAGTCAAGGTAAATCTGATATTATATGTTTTAAACTGATTTGCCTCGTGCTATGCAACCAGCTAAGCACTGATGCTGGCGTCTCAGTGTTCAACACTTCTACAAGACGTAAATTGATTTTTATCAAGAAACTTTGATGGCATATGGCAAATAAACACATTTTGAAACAATAGATTGTTCCAATTTTATTCAGGCACAAAATTTTCTGGTTGTAATCATTGCCGCAGCGATGGTGGACTTCACAAAATTGATTCAGTAGTAAAAAAATCTAATATCAAAACCAATTTTAAAAAAGCCAATGTATGTCCTTCGAAAGTTGCCTGTTTTTCACCTTTTTTAATGACCCTGGCTAAAACCAGCAAGTCAAATCATTTGCAAATCTCCCCCCCCCCCCTCTCCCGAACCCCCCTCGAGCTGACTACTATTATATGCATCTTTAAAGAGAGAGATGTCATAATAAATCAGTTTAGTTTTTTTCATTTTACTACAGAGATTAAATTAAGTGGAGCACACGTACGATATTAAAAAACATTTTTACGGAAAATTTTATATGAACATCGCTTTATTGCAGTTGCTTGTCTGAGAGTGTATAGTGCTTCAATTTTAGAAAAAATATCTTAAAGGAAGTCATGCTATGTTAGTGATTTTTACAGTGTTATTTAGCGTTTTCCGGTGAAGGACCATCTATTAAGACGGTCTCGAAATTTAACAAAAGATTAACAAACTGTATAACATCTTTATTCACCCTAACCGCATTAATTTTCTTGTCGTCAGTTGTCATATTATGAATTATGTTTTGCAGGTGGTCAAGTGCAGTGGGTGGCTTTGGTTCGTATTTTAAAATAAATAACAACTTCTCCATTGTGTCGCGTAACCCTTTTTCTGCTCGCTGCACTGCACCATGTTTGGCACGTGTCGGTTATGCAGTTCCTGCTTGACACTTTATTGCCATTTGTTCATGTGACTCAATTTTTAAATCTGTCCTATATGTATTGTAAATGGATAAAAAGCATATGTGAAACCGCTGTACAAACAACTCAAGTAGACCTACTGCTGCGCTCAACAAGAAATTATGACAAATATTTACGATTTAAAAGATATTTCTACACATGGATGATTTTTACCAAGAATAGATTAATATATATTGCTTTTTCCCTTTTGACTATACTGTTCCCAGTTTCTTGTGCGAAAAAGATAATCCTGTTTAACGTCTCCTTTTTCGAGAGGCACGACATGCAACACAATGTGACAATACACGCTAAAAGAAAATCAGGACGTCTCTTGAATGGTGTCCCATATTACTTTAATCATTGATCCCCTTTTCACTTGAATAATAGCGATAATATAGCCTTTGTTTTTTGTTCCCTTTTACATGTTATTAAAAGTGAACAAATAAAATAGCCGCAAAGCAAATTTAATGAGTATTTGATCTTCAATTTGTGCAGAATGAGTGAGCGACCTCGTTTTCAGAATAATAAATTGAATGACCACATTACTTTTATTAAACCGATAACAAGTTAATTGCTCATAACTGGTTTTATAATCGGTTCTTTACACTAAATGAAAAACCAATAAAATAGATAAACCAACAGTTCTTTTTTTATTGTGTTTTTTTATCATCGTGGTACTATATATAATGTAACGTAAACATTGCCCACTTATTTGAATCAAAAGTCAATTAACGCTGGGATAAAAAAAAGTTGGAAAGCGGGAGCGCGTGGAAGCAGTTGTATCTTTTTTAGTAATTGTTTCATCTTGGTTGTCAGTTTTATTTGATCTTCAATTTGTGCAGAGTGCTCTCGCCTGGAAGGCAACGGATATTGTCATTTTTTCTAGACGGAGCAATGTCTAATTTGCGGCCGTCAGCCCATTCAGGCCTGTGGCTTACTCCGGAGGCCCTGCCCAGGCTCCAGCTTTACCGTAATCAATCTTTACAGAGTAAAAATAGGCCGAAGCTGTAGAAGGGGTTACTGAAATTGAGGTTCGTCATCGCTGATGAATATTAAAACCAGATTAGACCTCTATTATTATTTTCTGCGGCTTTGGAATTAAAATAAATTGAAATTCGTCGTTTTCATTAAGCATATCTCACGATTTTTGTTCAAAATTACTTTTATCTTGATATCTTTCTTTTATTTTTAAGGATTTAAATCATGAAGGGAAACTTTTTTAAAATTCAGCAAATTAATTTTTGGACTATTGCTCGTTCTACAATTTATCAATTTTTAACTATTGCTAACTTCAAGGATTTGATTCTCACTCTCAAAATGTCTCCTGGGAAACCTAAAAAATTTAAAATTGATAATTTCGTAACGTCCCTAGTCGTTTAAGCAGAATTTTTTTCCTGAACGCGTCTCGCACTTTAATAAAATATTTATAATTCGAACTTAAAATTAGGAGGCGACCGATCCAAGTATTAAAAGTGAAAGCGAACACGAGATTAAGTTAGGATGGATCCAAGGATAGCTGAATGCCGTCCTCCTGAACATATAGGGCGTCATGCTGTTTCTCCGACTCTCTTGGGTCGTTGCACAGGCCGGAATAGGCGAGTGTTTTATTCCTATCAGACCACAAGTTATAACTGGCTCTCAATATTGTATTTGTAGAGTATTCCTTTTAATCTGTCTCTCCTATATAAGTTTCGGCTTCACAATAGAACCCTATTTCATGGATAATACAAATCCTTTTGTGAAATTACTATTTACTGTGAAGGCGAAACTTGTAGGAATTAATATTAAAAGGGGGTAGTTTTAAAGCAACGAAGATGAAGTCAGTTTTTATTATAATGGCATAACCAACCTCAAGTGTCGCCACATTAATTATGAATTTTGCTTTTTGTAAAGTTTTAGCCATGTGTTTGGTCACCGTCGTAATTTCGGCCATTATTTGCGTGATTACAACTCTGTCTCTCTCCGCTCTGTGCACCAACGGAGAGGTGAAAGGAGGTTAGAAAATTTAATTCAATTAATTGTCCACCTGCAAAAATTTATATTTCGAAGGAGGAATTTATTACGTAATCTCACGCACTCTCGGGGCAGAATTCGGCGCTTCGATCGGGGTTTTGTTCGCGTTTGCAAACACGGTGGCGGCTGAGATGAACACGGTCGGTTTCTGCGACGCGCTGATCACTGTGTTAGACGAGTTCGACATCAAACTCGTCGACGGCGGCTTGCACGACGCACAAATCTGCGCCACCATCTCCTTGCTCGTCATGATTTGCATCTGCATCCTCGGCATGGACTGGGAAGTCAAGGTAAGTATGATATTATTTGTTTTAAACTGATTTGCCTCGTGCTATGCAACTGGCTAAGCACTGATGCTCGGCGTCACAGTGTTCAACACTTCTACAAGGTGTTAGTAGATTTTTTTATTGATATTTGTTTAAAGAAACACCACTGCTGTACATCAAAAACATGGGCATGAATAAAATATTACAGTAAACTAGCACGCATGAGAGTAAATGGGATCTTCTTGCGTTCAACAAAGTGGTAGAAATTCACATATTCATCACAGAACGAACATCTACAATCGAGACCTGCCTTACAATGATATTTCTGGTTAGTACAGTAAACATAATGAGAATCGTGACAGGCGTGCCTGGAGAAAATATGTCTATTTAGAAAACAGGCATTTTTCCAGCCCGGATCGCCCATTGCAGGGGTGGCATAAAAAGCCCTAACAAGCTTGAAAAGTCTTTTATTGATAAAACTCTTGTAAGCAGCAGTTTCTGGAAGTGAAAATTTCTTAAGAAAATCATCAACAAAAAATTCAGTGTCAGCCAGCTCATAATACTCATATGCCAATCTAGATTTCATGAGTTTTTACAGTTTTTTTTATAGAATTCAAAATTATTTTATTTATCAAGAAATATTTATGGCATGGCAAATAAATACTCATCTCATTTGAAACAAGATTGTTCCAATTTTAATCAGGCACAAAATGTTCTGGTTGTAATCATTGCCGCAGCGATGGTGGACTTCACAGAATTGATTCAGTGGTAAAAAAATCTAAAATCAAAACCAATTTTAAAAAAGCCAATGTATGTCTTTCGAAAGTTTCCTGGTTTTCACCTTTTTTAATGACTCTGGCTAAAACCAGCAAGTCAAAATCATTTGCAAATCTCCCCCACCTCACCCCAACCCCCCTCGAGCTGACTGCTATTTTATGCATCTTTAAAGAGAGAGATGTAATAATAAATCAGTTTAGTTTTTTCATTTTACTAGAGAGATTAAATTAAGTGGAGCACACGTACGATATTGAAAAATATTTTTACGGAATATTTTATATGAACAACGCTTTATCGCGGTTGCTTGTCTGAGAGTGTAAAGTGCTTCAAATTTAGAAAAAACATCTTAAAGGAAGTCATGCTATGTTAGTGATTTTTACAGTGTTATTTAGCGTTTTCCGGTGAGGGACTATAATTATTAGACGGTCCCGAAATTTAACAAAAGATTAACAAACTGTATAACATCTTTATTCACCCTAACCGCATTAATTTTCTTGTCGTCAGTTGTCATATTATGAATTACGTTTTGCAGGTGGACAAGTGCAGTGGTGTCTTTTGTTCGTATTTTAAAACAAAATAACAACTTCTCCATTGTGTCGCGTAACTTTTTTTCCGCTCGCAGCACTGCACCATGTTTGGCACGGGTCGGTTATGCAGTTCCTGCTTGACACTTTATTGCCATTGTTCATGTGACTTAATTTTAAAATCTGTCCTAAATGTATTGTGAATGGATAAAAAGCATATGTGAAACCGCTGTAAAAACAACTCAGGTCGACATCTACTGCACTCAACAAGAAATTATGACAAATTTTCACGATTTAAAAGATATTTCTACGCATGGATGATTTTTACCAAGAATAGATTTATATATATTGCTTTTTCCCTTTTGACTGTACTGTTCTCAGTCTCTTGTGCGAAAAAGATAATCCTGATCGGCGTCTCCTTTTTCGAGAGGCACGACATGCAACACAATGTGACAATACACGCTAAAAGAAAATCAGGACGTCTCTTGAATGGTGTCCCATATTACTTTAATTATTCATCCCCTTTTCACTTGAATAATAGCGATAATATAGCCTTTGTTTTTTGTTCCCTTTTACATGTTATTAAAAGTGAACAAATAAAATAGCCGCAAAGCAAATTAAATGCCCGTTGAGGATTAGGCGCCCACAACAAGTGAGCGACCTCGTTTTCAGAATAATAAATTGAATGACCACATTACTTTTATTAAACCGATAACAAGTTAATTGCTCATAACTGGTTTTAGAATAGGATCTTTACACTAAATGAAAAACCAATAAAATAGATAAACCAACAGTTCTTTTTTTATTGTGTTTTTTTATCATCGTGGTACTATATTATATAATGTAACGTAAACATTGCCCACTTATTTGAATCAAAAGTCAATTAACACTGGGATAAAAAAAAGTTGGAAAGCGGGAACGCGTGGAAGCAGTTGTATCTTTTTTAGTAATTGTTTCATCTTGGTTGTCAGTCTTTATTTGATCTTCAATTTGTGCAGAGTGCTCTCGCCTGGAAGGCAACGGATATTGTCATTTTTTCTAGACGGAGAAATGTCTAATTTTCGACCGTCAGCCCATTCAGGCCTGTAGCTTACTCCGGAGGCCCTGCCCAGGCTCCAGCTTTACCGCAATCAATCTTTACAGAGTAAAAATAGGCCGACGCTGTAGGAGAGCTGTACGAAGGGGTTACTGAAATTGAGGTTCGTCATCGCTGATGAATATTAAACCAGATTTGGCCTCTATTATTATTTTCTGCGGCTTTGGAATTAAAATAAATTTAAATTCGTCGTTTTCATTAAGCGTATCTCACGATTTATGTTCAAAATTACTTTTATCTTGATCTCTTTCTTTTATTTTTAAGGATTTAAATCATAATAATAGAAAACATCAAGGGAACCTTTTTTAAAATTTAGCAAATTAATTTTTGGACTATTGCTCGTTCTACAATTAATCAATTTTTAACTATTGTTAACTTCAAGGATTTGTTTTTCACTCTCAAAATTTCACCTGAGAAACCTAGAAGTAAATTGTTTAAAATTTATAATTTCGTGACATCCCTATTCGTTTAAGCAGATTTTTTTTACTGAACGTCTCGCACTCCAATAAAATATTTATAATTTGAACTTAAAATTAGGAGGCGACCGATCCAAGTATTAAAAGTGAAAGCGGTCACGAGAATAAGTTAGGCTGGGTCCAAGGAGTGCTGAATGCCGTCCTTCTTTCCAAAGGATACTGGAAGAAGGACGAGCCGATCATAGGATACGTGCTCACCTTTTTAGTCGCTTTGACCTTTATTATAATTGGTAAACAAATATTAAAACGAAAGTGTATCGAAATAATTGTCGTTTTAGCCGACTTGAACGCCATTGCACCTTTGATCTCTAATTTCTATCTTGCGTCGTACGCGTTAATCAATTTCTGCACCTTCCACGCTTCCTTTGTCAAACCCACCGGTTGGCGGCATTCATTCAGGGTAATTTTAACATTTTATACTATTTTTATAGTTACTTGATTTAAAAAGATCTCCAACGGCGAAGCAGCGTTTTAGCTTCAAAAGTAAAATCCAGAGGTTTGAAAGGGGTGGTTATGAAGTTACCTTAAACCCTCAGTTGGTCAGAGGAGGTCGCGCAGAGCATTTATTTATAAATCACACGCCTAGGACCAGAGATTTATTAGTGAATGTATTTAAAAAAAAACCTAAAAAACATGCCCCCAAAACGTAATACCTAAAAAATAGGAAGAAAAAAATCATTCCGAAATTTTCTCACTTTTCCACGTGTGCCTTGAGGCCTGCTATTGAAGAGCTGTTGTGATTTTAAAAATTCTCCTAAAAGAAAAGGTGCGACCTTTATTCATTTGCTTATTAAGGGATAAATTAATTTGATGATTCAAATTATTAAAATTTAAAAACCTTTTTTACTTTATTCCGAGGCATATAGAAATTTTTATCAAATTTTCTTTCTTTGCTTGTATATCTTTTTATGGCCCATTTGTAGTTATTTTTAAAAAGATATTTTAGCATTTTATAATTTTGAAAAATACAATTTTAACAAAAATTAGAAATAACTTGCATTTTCTAGAATTTTTCCATTGTAATGAATTGGAAACGTGAATTGCATAAATGCGATTTTCTCGGCGTTTCGCACGGCAGATTTCGGGAAAATAATTTAACACGCATTTAAGAATACGAATGAGCGAATTAATGTCACCCCAACATTACCATTTAAAAATGAAGAAGATAAACACTTTTAAGAGAATAAAAACACTATTCTTTCCAGAATGTCACAAATTACCCACCCCAATGATTGGTCTCGTTAAGTAATCTTGAATATTGCTTACCAAAGAAGAAACTAAATAATTAACTCTCGATTTTGAATTTTTGTTAGTTGTCTTATTCCGCCTGATGTAAATTGCTTATTTTGAAATAGAAAACATCCCTTTAGTGTAAAGGAAGGCCTTTACAAATTTAATTAGCTTTTAAGTAAAATAAATACAATACAATTTCATCCTAACTTGAAGATGACATTTTTTATCTTCTGCGAGAGACATTTTTCGAAGAAAAGCTGTTACTTCTGCAGATGCAGATTAAACAAAATACTTAAAGTGTCACGTAAAAATTTCAACGCCAAAAATCCCGTCCAATGTCCAATCGAACTCCAAAATGTCTAAATCCGTCTGAAACTGCTTCGATATTAAAATTTGATATCACACACCAGAGTGAAATGGATCTGAAATAAGAAATGATGATTATATTTAAAATTTAAAATTAAAACTTGACACGCTTAACTCCAAACTATAATCATTTTGAGGCACATTTCATATGGAATGACGAATGACAAGCAAGCCAGGATTTGCCGGGAAGCAGTTTTCACGTTTCAGGTTTTCCCAGAAAATTAGAACATATTGCCAGGACTTAGCCGAATCCGGGAAATCATTTTCAGGTAAGCTCCGGACAAAAAATGTATCCACGTGGACTTGACGCTCTATGCACTGGAGGGAGATTAAAAGATTAGAAGCTATATGACCACTAACAGAGCATTTCGCAGCTAAAACAGAATAGGATATCATACCAGAGTCAATGTTCCAAATAGGCAGGCCCCAGTATTATAAGATGATTATGGATAAAAACTGACCTCGACGTTATCCTCATTTACAGCTGAATATAAATCCAAACATTATTGATCCTGATCAATTGCTTTGAGTTTTAATACTTTAATATTTTATTTGATTGTAGATCAATTATTTTCGCATATGAAATAAATGCCACAAATTACGTATTTCTAATCACTTTTGCAACATTCAAGTTTTCACTGTTTTATTTTTTTCAGAACAGCTGCAACCAATTCTGACTATAACGTGGATCGTCATTTATTATTGGCCCTTTTATATTGCAAATTTTGAATTGAACAATATAATAATAGTTCAGATTCTCCAGTTTGCCCGGATTACTCGAGAAATTGATCCAAATAGGCAAGCCCCGGTATTTTAAAATGATTTTGGACAAAAACTGACGACAAAATATTCGTTATTTACAGCTGAATAAAATTACAAAAATTATTGATCCTGATCAAGTGCTTAAGTTTTAGCAGTTTAATAGTAACTATATTTTTAAATTGTAGATCAATTATTTTCACATAGTATAATTGCCACGCAATCTGTATTTCTAATCCCTTTCGCGCGACATTCAAGTTTTCACCATAGTTAAATTTTTCAGAAAAACTGCAACCAATTCTGACTATATCGTAGATAGCCATTTATAATTGGCCCTTTTATATTGCAAATTGTGAATTGAACAATATAATAATAAGAATATTAGCTTATTATTAAATTATAATGTGAGGTGATTATATTGCAAACTTTAGAAATTTTTACCGTCGCAACAGCTATTTTAAAATTATAGTGATGGAGCAGTTTCATTCTCATTTTTTGGGTGCACGCACAATATATTTTAAAATAGTCTCAGTCAAATTAACAGAGACCAGGGATTGCGGGATTCCGTCCCGTCCCTGAGAAATTCCTTGAGGGACGGGACGAATTTGGTATTTCAGGAATTTCGGGACAGAGACAATCTGTAGCGGGATGATGGAAACTAACGGAAAATTCAAATCTGAGCTCTACACACGTCAGGGCTGATTTTTTTGTTGGTTTCTGCAGGTTAGTGAATTGATCCTAAAACAGTAACAAAAAAATTAACGCGTCTCTTAAATTAAGTGTTTTTACTTTAAGTCCAACAGCATCAGGACCAAGAAGTAAGTCTTTCCTTCACCTTTGCTTCAACGGAGTGATATTAAACATTTTAAATCATATTTATGACCGCTATTTAATGGGGGTTTCAAAAATGTCGTATTGGTCAGTTACTTCTGTCTAATTAAGACATAAATTGAAATTTTATTACATTGTTTATCGCGGCTGGACCACGTGTCTTCGGAGGTCTTCCTTTGGCAGCCTCTGCCGCCATCTTGCCGTGTGCGGCAAATGCTTCATTCATGCGGCGTTATTATTTTTTCATTGCTTTAAGCGCTTTTAGCGGAAATATTTGGTGGCCCTGAAAAGGGCCGGTTTTTGGCGGCTCGAGTGGGATGGTTTTGAAGAAGAAGCAGTGGTTATTCGCTGCTCTGCTGTGAGCCAGATGACTCAAACTCTTCAATCGTTATCGTGGACGTCTCCAAAACAACGCGAATCTCTTCTTCTTCTTCGGCTGGAGGCCGACGAATTTCTGTCCGAACTGCAGGTGCAGTTCTCCTAGGTGGCCTGTAGTAGCCACCTGTAGACATCCTCGCAGTCAACTTCTTCCGCTTTGCTCGCTTTTCTTTGTCCATGATTTTGATGTTTCGGATCTGTTTAACTCGGCTCGTCGTAGATCAATGAACGCTTGTATAACGCTTAGAATTCTTGGAGGGAAAAACTTTACACGTCATCGTAACACCTATCTGAGTCCATCTATTGGGATAAGGAGAGACTGCACGAACTAGAGCCCGGGAAGCATTCAGAATCTCCGAATTACCCCGAATACTCGAAAAAATTCCGGATCACGAGCAGAAGTATTAAAGGTTATAGGAGTATCGAGCCAAGATCGGGTATTTTTCTGGAAGCTCGGTGAAAAGTTTCAGGTGTAATTGACCTACAATCTTTGGATGTCGATTGGGCGGGACTTTTGGCGTTGAAATTTGTGGGTGACATGGGTAACACCTATATTTGCGTAAAGTGCTGGGGTTGAAGGCGGATAAAGTCGCAAATTCGTAATGTATTGCACCAATCAATCGTAATATCGAATTAAAGAAGACAAAAAACACATCTATAACATTAAATAATCAACTGGAATTTGTAAAAAATATTTAAGATTAAATCCAGACACTGAATGAAAGTTAAAGGTCAACTTGATTATCGCAAATATAGATAGTGTTAATATCACTAACGCAATTCAAATTTTTGTTTTAATAGGCAGTTTGCCTGATGCCTTGAGCCCTCTGGGCAGTGCTGCCTCTCTTAGCCAGTAAGTTAACGATTGTTGTTTTTAGGAGTCCGCAATGATTCCGCGATAATATAAGTATGGATTTTCAGAGGTAAATAAAAATAAAACCAAGAAGCGCTATATATTTCATCAAACAGATGTTGAAGCAATTAGAAGAATGATCAATGGTAAAATTGTGATACCGCTCTTGACTAATAGAATCGTGGAAGCAGTCACGGTACTCTTTAAACTCCGTACCATGCTCCTGAATCTCGCTAGCCATCAAAAGTGGAACAAATTTTGTGTTTTTGCCTCACTCGGTGGTTTCATTATTCTTTTATCGTTTACAGCAAAATGAGGCTTATGAAATGCGCTGGGACGATGCCTTTGCTCCTCAATTATTAGCTCTCCAAAATGATTCGGTTCCGCACGATAATTTTGCCTATTTACAGACTCAATCGCTTCCATTGTCATTCCGGCAATAAATATGGCATGGCTTGTGAATTGATTTTACGCTCATCTTGGACAGGCTCGAATTGGGACGTTGAACGGAATAAAAATCGAAATTTTCTAAAGAAATTTTCGCGACGGAATTTGAAATCGCAGATTCATTTAGAGTTGTGAGAAAACCTGAAACGAAACAATGGATGTAAAGATCTGAAATTTAAAATAACTTTTCTTACGACTGGCGCGATTTTTTTAGAAAAATCCCGGAAATGGCTGTTGGCCACACTCAATGCCCAGTTGGAGACTTTGTCAAGTGGTCTGAGTAAATTGATCCTAAAACAGTTACTAAAAAATTAACGTGTCTCTTAATTAAGTTTTTTTACTTGATGTCCATTAGCATCTGGACCAATTAACGGTTGAGGATTTTCCACTTTCTTTGCTTCAACGGACTGATATTAAACTTTTTAAATCATATTTAGGACTGCTATTAAATGGGGGTTTCAAAAAGGTCCTATTTGTCAGTTACTTCTGTCTAATTAAGACATAAATTGTAATTTTAATTCATTGTTTACAAAATGCTTCGAATTCTTGGGGGAAAAATATCACTTCAATTAAAACTGGCAACACCTGAGTCCATCTATTGGAGTGAGGAGAGACTGCACGAAAAACCGGGAAACTTTCAGAAGATTGGGATTACCGGACTTCTCGAGACAGTTCTTGATCTCAAGCAGAAGTATAAGAGGTTATATGAGAATCGGGCCAATATCGGGTATTTTTCTGGACAGGAAGCCCGTTGAACAGTTTCGGGTGAAATTGACCTTCAAATTTAGGAGGTTAATTGGACGGGACTTTTGGCGTTGAAGTATATGTAGGTGACACGGATAACACCTTAAAATATATTTGCTTAGAGTGCTTGTCAATAGATAGAGAAATTCCAGGTTGGAAGTTCGGGAAAGGGGACGTATTCAAGATGAGTTACAGCAGTCCATCACCTTTCATCATTCACAACCAGATTTTCAGGTATTTTTGAGATAACGAGTAAATAGTGAGCGCTCCCAGTCCCGATCGAGCTTCAAACCTGGAATTTCACTAATCTAAATTAACAATTAGATTAAACAAATACTTAAGTGTCACGTAAAAATTTCAACGCCAAAAATCCCGTCCAATGTCCAATCGACCTCCAAAATGTCTAAATCCGTCTGAAACTGCTTCGATATTAAATTTTTTAACACACAAGAGTGAAAGAAGAAATGATGATTATATTTAAAATTAAAACTATGCACGTTTATCTCGATACTAAATATTTTGAGACATATTTCGCATGCTGGAATGACGAGCAAGCCGGGATTTCAAGAGAAGAAGTTTTCACGTTTCGGGTTTTACAAATACATTAGAAGATATTTCCGGGACTGGGCCGAATCTGGGAAATCATTTTCAGGAAAAGGTAAGCTCCGGACAAAAAATGTTTCCCCGTGGACTTGACGCACTATGCACTGGATGGAGATTAAAAGATTAGAAGCCATGTGACCACCAACAGAGCATTTCGCAGCTAAAACAGAGTAGGATATCATACCAGAGTCAATGTTCCAAATAGGCAGGCCCCAGTATTATAAGATGATTTTGGATAAAAACTGACCTCGACGCCATACTCATTTACAGCTGAATATAATTCAAAAAATTATTGATCCTGATCAATTGCTTTAAGTTTTAAGACTGTAATATTGTATTTAATTTTAGATCAATTACTTTCGCATATACCCTGAAAGCTAATAAAAATTGCTAATTTTTAATTGGTTTGCATTTCTATGTTATTTTGGAAATATAATTAAAATTGGGTATTATTAATATTCAAACTTTATTTATTTTATGGCAAGTCATACACATGATGTCATTCTTCTCCAAAATGCAAGCTATCCATTGATAAATGCAAACATAACACAAGATTATACTATCAAAATTAATTACAAAAGAAAATGTCATAACTTGTTTTCATTTAAGACCTCCTAACATTATGCCTTTTAACCTTTCTTGAATATTTTCATAAAGCTAAATTTCAATGAACTCTGTTAAAGATAAATTTTTCAACGAAATAAATCATTGAAAAATACACTTAACTACTGTGAATGCCAGATTTTGAGGCACCGTTTATTTTTTGTGTTATGGTTAAACTGGTCTATTATAAGTTCTAAATATGAAGCGAATTATAACGCACAAAACTGGTAATGCCCGCGAATACCAGCAAGTTAGGAAAAATTCCCAGCCCCGCACACTTTATTCCGGAAATTGCCCATGCCTATTGAAGCTAATATAAAATAGCATTTTTCCGTGCACGATTTTCACAATTTATTTCTAAACGGGCATGAAAGAAACTTATTTAAATTTTTGGAAATACAGCTGTTATAGCAGGTTGGGATTCAGGGTAATTCAAAATAGCGGCCGCATTACCATCAAATTTAAAGCTATACCGGTGAACGATTTAAATGACTGAAGCTTGTGTTTGAAAGGACCTGATGCTACTATTGCTTTTTGCGCTCTTAGCGGCAAAATTGGTTGGCCCTGAAAAGGGCCGATTTCTGCTGCAAGTTGTGAATCTAGACGCCTATTTGTTCACGTTCTTCTTCAGTCATGCTACGGACGTCTTCGATGTTGTGAGGTGAGTCGGCGGCGAGTGAGACCAAGCCCTCAAATGTTTGCTCTTGAGGAAGAGCGATGGCTTGATCCAACGGCCGGGGGCGATAGGGCCTGTACCTTCCGCCGGTTGACATCCTCGCTGTTTGTTTCCGTTTCGGCATTGTTGTTGCTGCGAAGTGTAGTGTTCCGTGTTGTGTGGGAGAGTGATCGCATTGATACAAAGTCTCTTCGTTTATAGTCAGCAGCGGGACCAGCGATTGCGCGCGCATTGAGCTGACAGTTAAGGCTGTATTATAGCTAAAATCGTGCTTATGAGTAGTTTTAATTCTCGATTTTCAATGATTTATAGGATGATAATCACACTAATGCATATCACATTATATTCTTCCTGGTCCATTTAAACATTGTGCTACTTTTAAAGAGTCCAGATGGATTTATGAAATAATAAGAAGCCCATAACTGTCATTCAATGGTTTGTTTCACGGGAGAAAGTGCGGAATTTAGCCAAATTTCGTTCTTAAGTGTACGAAAACTGGTTTTAAAGCCAATGAAAATTGAACTGAGAGTGTTCTTTTAGGCCTAGAAAGGCAAAATTTCAGAATTCATTGGACCAATTCATTACAATATCGATAATTATAAAAAAGAGACGAACAAAAAAAAAATCATAACATAAGGTTTAAGTATAAAAATTTATGAAATGAAATTCGGAGAAAATCACCGATAATGAGACTCAGAAAGGTTATTTAGTTAAAAAAATTATCAATTTCTCGAATTAGACTTTAAATCTCGTTTTAATTAACTAAGAATCGAGCCAGTCGTACACAAAATTGTTTTTAATCTAGATCATTACATTTGTAGCGGTGCAGAATCTCGGTCCTCCTTTTTTATCTCTTTTCAGGTTTTGCAACGACTCCATGTTAATCTGTGATTACAAATCCCGTAGCGAAAATTTCATTAGAAAGTATCAGTTTTTATTCGGTTAACCGTCCCTATTCGAGCATGAAAGAAGAGCAAACGAGTCCTTCATTAAATATGCCATATTTATTTCTGGGATGAAAATTAGAGCGGGAGTCGGTAAATAAGCATAAGCAAAAGTTTCGTTTGGAACCGAAACAAGGTCCTATTTGTCTTATTAAAACATACATTGAAATTTTCATTAATTGTTTATAAAATGCTTAGAATTCTTGGGGGGAAAATATCACTTCAATTTAAACTGGCAACACCTGAGTCCATCTATTGGAGTGAGGAGAGACTGCACGAACTAGAGCCCGGGAAACTTTCAGAAGATCCGGATTACAAGACTTCTCGAGAAAATTCTGGATCCCAAGCAGAAGTATAAGAGGTTATATGAGAATCGGGCCAATATCGGGTATTTTTCTGGACAGGAAGCTCGTTGAACAGTTTCGGGTGAAATTGACCTTCAAATTTAGGAGGTTAATTGGACGGGACTTTTGGCGTTGAAGTATATGTAGGTGACACGGATAACACCTTAAAATATATTTGCTTAAATTGCTTGTCAATAGATAGAGAAATTCCAGGTTGGAAGTTCGAACCGAAACCTTATAGGGAGCTAATAATTGAGAAGCAGAGGAAAACTGTTACACCACAGAAACGGATTTATCTTAATATATGAAATGAAATACGGAAATTCGCGGATTTTGGAAGGTCAGAGTGGTTTTTGCCATAAATTGAACGCCATAAATTATCAACTTTCACGGAGTGTGGCAGAAAGAATATTGATAAAAGGTAAACGCTGATATTGTATTCAAGTGTTGATATTGTAAAACGGAGAAGTATTTCTTTTTTAAAATGAATAGGGGATGTGGAAAAACTTTGGTCTACGAATTCATTGTCAGAGAGCCTCTAATTCAGCAAAAATGCCACATTTGTATTCGTTATTTAATCTTTAAATGCAAAAGAAATCAAGGTTAGCCACCATTTTCAAGAAATCAGCTGATTTTTCTCCCATCCAGCAGGTTTAATCAACATTTTAACTCTACTTTGCTGCCAAGCCAAAATTAGCCAAAATGAATTAAAATCAACGGCTAATTGAAAGCAAGCACAAATTTGCTTTTAATAGAGGGGACATTTGGTGTTTTCAAGACTGGACGGCCGTCATTTGGAAATTACCGATTCAATGCAGGGAAAACCGATTCTCCCTTTTGTTATTGATACATCAGTGCCACTAACATCGCCTTGTTTATGCCAAATCCTTTAACCGAAAATGAATGACTTGACTTTAACAGCGTGTTGCTGCTAACCGTGGGAAATTCAACAGCTGAAAATTGTGAATATTAGACTTTGATTGGACTAGTTTGAATTTTATCGCTTTGGGTTAAATCTTGAGGAAAAAATCAGCTGATTTCTTGCAAATGGTGCTCTTTCGTTAATTTATCTTGCTCAGGGAGCTTATTGACTCAATTTTCGCACGTAATTGTAATAGTCATTAGGACAGCACACGTTTCAGTTTCTCATCATTGGCTTTTTTACGGCATAATTAAACAGAACGGACAGTTGATTTGTTATTTTTAGCTTTAACGATATTTTCGTGCTGGGCGAAAGGGTGACATCTTTCCGGTGATATCGCAACGGTGCTCCGTAAGAGGCCAAGCATTTCGGCGGGAGGGGGCGGCGGTTTCAAGTTTTTGCGTGGCGTTGCCACATAGTTCAAGGTCGATTTGAAATTTGGCCGCAGATTCCATAAGTCTTGAATTACAGTGTGAGAATCTGAAACGATAAAATGGATGTAGTGATTTGAAATTTATTTTGAGTAAATGAGAGGACTCAGCCGCGAGATTTAAGGCGATGGCTGACCATTTCCACTGGTTTTCACGCTGCCGACATAAATTAAAACCTGAAGCAGAAAGGCCAGAAGACATTTTTTGTCCTGAATTTTTAAATTGCTCGATTTTAAACATAGCTTCATGTTTGATATGCAAATATAATAAAGTTATCCCCCATTTTCAAGAACGAATTTAGATGAGGCATATTTGCTGAATTAGAGGCTTTCTGGCAATGAATTGTTAGCCCTAGGTCGTACATAATTCATTTAAAAAATTGATTTTTGTTCTTATTTACCTATGCTAGTGGCAGCAAGGAATGCAATTGAAAAAAAAGTTGTTAAGGCACTTAATTTAGGCACAATTTGAACGAATATTTGTTAGCATCATGCTATTGGGGGAGGAGCCTTATAAAGGGAGCTGCGCACTCCACGGTCGGTAAGCAGAGAATAAATAACACGGATTCTTTGGAGAACTTTCAGTCTCCCTCAAACCGTCAGGCAGTATACATCGCAGGAGCAGCATGGGAGAAAATAAAGAAATAGAAGGAAATTCCAACGCCTGCAATCGGTACAGGCTTCGTCGCCGGAGATACCAGCGTTTGGGGGTCATCTCTCATCCGCAAAAGCCAACTGAAGAGGTTGCCGAGTGGATGGGGAAAATTGAAAGTTTCTTCAGTATTACTGATGAAGAATTCGACCAACAAGGCGACTAGATTCATTACTTGTCGCTAAAATCGGCCCTTTTCAGGGCCAATAAATATTCCCGTTGAAAGCACAAAAAGAAATGGCAACAGGCCACGCAAACACAGGCTTTAGCCATTTAAATCGTTCACTAGTATAGCTACAAAATTGTAGGCAATGAGGCCTGCCTATTCAGATCATTGACTCTGGTATGATATCCTATTCTGTTTTGCTGCAATGGATGTTTTAGGAATATATTTAATGTGCGGGGAAATGCGCTCTGTTGGTGGTCATATCTTCTAAACTTTTAATTTCCTCCCACGGAAGAATTGCTGGTTTGCTTTATTGGAGCAGGTTCAATGCAGCGCATTCCACACCTTTTGAAGTTCTCAAGAGCAGCGACATTCCGATATAACCCTTAAAGGGACAAGCCTTTCAATAGATGGACACTATTTTATAAAATCACAGTGCTGCCGCGTTGAAGAGTAGATATGCTCTCCTTGGAGTAGAAACATTTTGTAAACAAATCAATAAAATTTCAATTTTGTGTCTTAATTATGCAAAAGTAAGAGACAAATAGGACCTTTTTGAAACTCCCATTTAATAGCGGTCCTAAATATGATTTAGAGTGTGAAATATCAGTCCATCGAAGCAAAGACAAAGGAAATATCCTCAAGAGTTAATTGATCCGCATGCTAATCCGTAAATAATGTACGGAAGCCCCAATATAATATGACAGGCGTGGCCCTGAATCATGGACTTCAGGTAAGAAAACTTAATTTAAGTGACGCGTTAATTTTTTAAGAAATTGTTTTGGTTTCAATTTGCTCAGACCACTTGATAAAGATTTAACCCATGCATTGTGTGTGGCCGGTAGCCGGTGCCGGTTTTTTTCACATAGAATCGCGCCAGTCGTACACAAAATTAATGTTAATCTCAGATCATTACATCTGTAGCGGCGCAGGATCTCGGGTCTCCTTTTTTTTATATCTTTTTTCAGGTTTTGCAACGACTCCATGTATATCTGTGATTACAAATCCCGTAGCGAAAATTTCATTAGAAAGTACCGGTTTTTATTCGGTTAACCGTCCCTATTCGGACATGAAAGAAGAGCAAAAGAGTCCTTCATTAAATATGCCATATTTCTGTCTGGGATGAAAATTAGAGCGGGAGTCGGTAAAGAAGCATAAGTAAAATTTTCGTTTGGAACCGAAACTTTATAGGGAGCTAATAATTGAGAAGCGGAGGAAAACTGTTAGACCACAGAAGCAGATTTATCTGAATATATGAAATGAAATACGGAAATTCGCGGATTATGGAAGGTCAGAGTGGTTATTGCCATAAATTGAACGCCATAAATTTTCAACTTCCACGGAGTGTGGCAGAAAGAATATTGATAAAAGGTAAACGATGATATTCTATTCAAGTGTTGATATTGTAAAACAGATAAATATTTCTTTTTTAAAATGAATAGGGGATGTGGAAGAACTTTGGTCTACGAATTCATTGCCAGAGAGCCTCTAAATCGGCAAAAATGCCACATTATATTCGTTATTTAAACTTTAAATGCAAAAGAAATCAAGGTTAGCCACCATTTTCACGAAATCAGCTGATTTTTCTCCCATCCAGCAGGTTTAATCAACATTTTTACTCTACTCTGCTGCCAAGCCAAAATTAGCCAAAATGAATTAAAATCAACGGCTAATTGAAAGCAAGCACAAATTTGCTTTTAATAGAGGGGACATTTGGTGTTTTCAAGACTGGACGGCCGTCATTTGGAAATTACCGATTCTTTGCAGGGAAAACCGATTCTCCCTTTTGTTATTGATACATCAGTGCCACTAACATCGCCTTGTTTATGCCAAATCCTTAATCCAAAAATGAATGAATTGACTTTAACAGCGTGGGAAATTCAACAGCTGAAAATTGTGAATATTAGACTTTGATTGGACTAGTTTGAATTTTATCGCTTTGGGTTAAATCTTGAGGAAAAAATCAGCTGATTTCTTCAAATGGTGCTCTATCGTTAATTTATCTTGCTCAGGGAGCTTATTGACTCAATTTTCGCACGTAATTGTAATAGTCATTAGGACAGCACGTTTCAGTTTCTCATCATTGGCTTTTTTAACGGCATAATTAAACAGAACGGACAGTAGATTTGTTATTTTTTGCTTTAACGATATTTTCGTGCTGGGCGAAAGGGGGGTTTTCCGTGACAACTTTCCGGTGATATCGCAACGGTGCTCCGTAAGAAGGCAAGCATTGCGGCGGGAGGGTGCGGCGGTTTCAAGTTTTTGCGTGGCGTGTCCACATAGTTCAAGGTCGATTTGAAATTTTGCCTCAGAGTCCATAAATCTTGAATTGCAGTGTGAGAATCTGAAACGAAAAAATGGATGTAGTGATTTGAAATTTATTTTGAGTAAATGAGAGGACTAAGCCGCGAGATTTAAGGTGATGGCTGACGGTTTTCGCGCTGCCGACATAAATTAAAACTTGAAGCAAAAAGTCACTTTTTCTTCTGCATTTTTAAAAATTTGACCGTTTTTCACCGACATCTGGCGTGTCTGTTTCAGCCTACAGCCTAGCCAGATTCGCGGCGGCTGCACACTTAATCAAATATTTTTCACTGGTGTGCAGTGAAGTTCTGCTGGCTGTGACCTCAAAAGATTACTTGTTTTAAAGTACTCGTCAGGATTCCAAAAAATTTTGTTGAATTTCATTTTTCTGGCTCTCGTTCCTGGTATTCTTGTAAAAAACGCCTTGAGCTGGAAAAGATGGGATTAAACTTATCTTAATTAATAATTTTTATACGCGGTAAAGGCTGGTCCTATTTCCGGATTTTTTCCTTTTTAAACTGAAAAATATCTATATAAATTTTGTCTATGCCGTTTGTAAATTCAAATTTCACGGCATCATAACGAGATTAAATGGGCGTGTATTGTTCAAGTGTGCCAACTTATTTTCAAAAAAATGGCGGCTTTTTTAATGTTTGTTTCCGCTGCGATTTCAGACTCAATTCTTTTCACTGTTTATTCTTGACTTAATATGCTTTCTTTTGACGTGCTGAAAACCAAAATCGGCTAAGCCAAACGCCAAAAACAATTTTTTGAAATACAAAATCTTTTTCAATGGTTCTACGGCGAATGACTGGACTGATTTTGGTTTTTAGCACGTCAAAAGAAAGCACATTAAGTGAGGAATTCACTATTAGAGGATTGAGTCTGAAATCGCAGCGGAAGTGCTTTAAAATAAAATTATTATGGAAGTATACGGTGGCGCCATCTGTTGGCTGCTTCAAACAGTGAGGGTTTATACAACTGGTGAATTTAGGGAATTAACAAAATAAAATAACTCAAGTGTAAAACATATCTTCTTCACAACCTTGAATTTCAAAAATATAAGACTTCAATTTTGAAAATTCAAATCTAACATAAAAAATAAAATCTTATAAGAGAATTGTTTCAATAGTAAAAATACCTAATATCAAAACCAATTCTAAAAAAGCCAATGTATGTCCTTCGAAAATTGCCTGGTTTTCACCTTTTTCAATGACCCTGGCTAAAACCAGCTAGTCAAAATCATTTGCAAAAATTCCCCCTCTCCCCAACCACCCTCGAGCTGTGTTATTTAGCGTTTTCCGGTGAAGGACTATCTAGTAAGACGGTCCCGAAATTTAACAAAAGATTAACAAACTGTATTAACATCTTTATTCACCCTAACCGCAATAATTTTCTTGTCGTCAGTTGTCATATTATGAATTATGTTTTGCAGGTGGTCAAGTGCAGTGGGTGTCTTTTGTTCATATTTAAAAATAAATAACAACTTCTCCATTGTGTCGCGTAACCCTTTTTCCGCTCGCAGCACTGCACCATGTTTGGCACGGGTCGGTTATGCAGTTCCTGCTTGACACTTTATTGCCATTGTTCATGTGACTTTATTTTAAAATCTGTTTTATATGTATTGTACACGGATAAAAAGCATACGTGAAACCGCTGTAAAAACAACTCAGGTGTATACCTACTGCTGCGCTCAACAAGAAATTATGACAAATTTGTACGATTTAAAAGATATTTCTACGCATGGATGATTTTTACCAAGAATAGATTAATATATATTGCTTTTTCCCTTTTGACTGTACTGTTCTCAGTCTCTTGTGCGAAAAAGATAATCCTGATTGGCGTCTCCTTTTTCGAGAGGCACGACATGCAACACAATGTGACAATACACGCTAAAAGAAAATCAGGACGGCTCTTGAAGGGTGTCCCATATTATTTTAATCATTCATTCCCTTCTCACGTGAAAGTATTTTATTCAATCAACCCAAAACTTACAATAATATCCAAGGGCAAGTTATAAATGGCTATCCATGTTATGGTCAGAAATTCATTGCAGCTTTTTTGAGAAAAATAACCTTTTTATTCTTTCTTGCAGACCCTGCTTCTTTCGTGCGGTGTTATTATTTTTTTATTGCTTAAAGCGCTTTTAGTGAAAATATTTAGTGGCCCTGAAAAGGTTCGGTTTTTGGCGGCTTGCGTGGGAGGGTTTTGAAGAAGAAGCAGGGATTATTTGCTGCCCTGCTGTGAGCCAGATGACTCAAACTGTTTCTTCGTTATCGTGATCGTTTCCGCGAAACTGCAAATCACTTCTTCTTCGTCTGGAGGGCGAGGATTTGGAGCTGGAGGTGGCTTTGGTGGCCGGAAATAGCCGGAATAAATATTTTTACTGAAAATTTTATATGAACAACGCTTTATTGCGGTTGCTTGTCAGCGAGTGTAAAGTGCTTCAAATTTAGAAAAAACATCTTAAAGGAAGTCATGCTATGTTAGTGATTTTTACAGTGTTATTTAGCGTTTTCCTGTGAAGGACTATCTATTAAGACGGTCCCAAAATTTAACAAAATATATTAACATCTTCGTTCACCCTAACCGCATTAATTTTCTTGTCGTCAGTTGTCATAATATGAATTATGTTTTGCAGGTGGAAAAGTGCAGTGGGTGTCTTTTGTTCGTATTTTAAAATACATAACAACATCTCCATTGTGTCGCGTAACCCTTTTTCCGCTCGCAGCACTGCACCATGTTTGGCACGTGTCGGTTATGCAGTTCCTGCTTGACCCTTTATTGCCATTGTTCATGTGACTTTATTTTAAAATCTGTTCTTAATGTATTGTACACGGATAAAAAGCATATAGGGTTACTGAGATTATGAGGTTCGTCATCGCTGATGAATATTAAACCAGATTTGGCCTCTATTATTATTTTCTGCGGCTTTGGAATTAAAATAAATTTAAATTCGTCGTTTTCATTAAGCATATCTCACGATTTATGTTCAAAATTACTTCTATCTTGATCTCTTTCTTTTATTTTTAAGGATTTAAATCATAATAATAGAAAACATCAAGGGAACCTTTTTTAAAATTTAGCAAAGGAATTTTTCGACTATAGCTGTTCTACAATTAATCAATTTTTAACTATTGCCAACTTCAAGGATTGGTTTTTCACTCTAAAATTTCACCTGAGAAACCTAAAAAAATTGTTTAAATTTAATAATTTCGTGACGTCTTTAGTCGTTTAAGTAGAATTTTTTACTAAACGCGTCTCGAACTCCAATAAAATATTTATAATTCGAACTTAAAATTAGGAGGTGACCGATCCAAGTATTAAAAGTGAAAGCGGTCACGAGAATAAGTTAGGCTAGGTACAAGGAGTGCTGAATGCCATCCTCCTGAACATATGAGGCGTCATGCTGTTTCTCCGACTCTCTTGGGTCGTGGCAGAGACCGGAATAGGCGAGTGTTTTTTTATTTCTATCAGACCACAAGTTATAACTGGCTGGTTTTTAAAAATTTCAATGTTGTATTTGTAGAGTATTCTTTTTAATCTGTCTCTCCTATAAGTTTCGGCTTCACAATAGAACCCTATTTCATGGATAATACAATTCCTTTTTTGAAATTACTGTGAAGGCGAAACTTGTAGGAAATAAAATATTAAAATGTGTGAGTGTGGTGAAACAGACTTCAATGCGCGCGCGAGAATCATTCAGGGTCGCGTTCTCAGAGGTGATAACGCCTTGCACCCGCGCTTACAGCCACCCCCGACTCGCAGTGTTTTCGGCCAACGTGCATTTTCATTCAGGGTCGTAAAACCCTGGAACGACTTGCTACCTGTACTCAAAAACAGCACCGCCGCGCAATTCCCCGCTCTTCTGAAGCAGCAATTGTGGAGTGATTTTTAATTTTTAAAGTGTTTTGTGATCTTCCAAAATAGTGCTAAGTTAAAATTCGAACGGGCGCATCGCGACGACTACGGTCTGTTTTATCGATTTTTCGCTAGCTTTGTAGCCCTTTTTCATCTGTATATAACCTGACATTGCATTTTACATGTATATTGACTTAGATGAAATTAAACAAATATAATAATAAAAGGAGAAAATTTGAAAGCAACGAAGGTGAAGTCAGTTTTTATTATAATGGCATAACCAACCTCAAGTGTAGCCACATTAATTATGAATTTTTCTTTATGTAAAATATTAGCTTTGTCTTTGGTCACCGTCGTAATTTCGGCCATTATTTGCGGGATTACAACTCTGTCTCTCTCCGCTCTGTGCACCAACGGAGAGGTGAAAGAAGGTTAGAAAATATAATCCAATTAATTGTCCACCTGCAAAAATTTATATTTCGAAAGATTCATTTATTACGTAATCTCACGCACTCTCGGGGCAGAATTCGGCGCTTCGATCGGGGTTTTGTTCGCGTTTGCAAACACGGTGGCGGCTGCGATGAACACGGTCGGCTTCTGTGACACGCTGATCACTGTGTTGGACGAGTTCGACATCAAACTCGTCGACGGCGGCTTGCACGACGCACAAATCTGCGGCACCATCGCCTTGCTCGTCATGATTTGCATCTGCATCCTCGGCATGGACTGGGAAGTCAAGGTAAATCTGATATTATTTGTTTTAAACTGATTTGCCTCGTGCTATGCAACCAGCTAAGCACTGATGCTCGGCGTCTCAGTTTTCAACACTTCTACAAGGTGTTAGTAGATTTTTTGATTGATATTTATTTAATGAAACACCAATGGGCATGAATAAAATATTACAGTAAACTAGCACGCATGAGAGTAAATGGGATCTTCTTGCGTTCAACAAAGTGGTAGAAATTCACATTTTCATCACAGAACGAACATCTACAATCGAGACCGGCCTTACAATGATATTTCTGGTTAGTACAGTAAACATAATGAGAATCGTGACAGGCGTGCCTGGTGAAAACATGTCTATTTAGAAAACAGGCATTTTTCCAGCCCGGATCGCCCATTGCAGGGGTGGCATAAAAAGCCCTAACAAGCTTGAAAAGTCTATTATTGATAAAACTCTTGTAAGCAGCAGTTTCTGGAAGTGAAAATTTCTTAAGAAAATCATCAACAAAAAATTCAGTGTCAGCCAGCTCATAATGCTCATATGCCAATCTAGATTTCATGAGTTTTTACAGTTTTTTTATAAAATTCAAAATTATTTTATTTATCAAGAAATATTTATGGCATGGCAAATACATACTCATCTCATTTAAAACAACATTGTTCCAATTTTAATCAGGCACAAAATGTTCTGGTTGTAATCATTGCCGCAGCGATGGTGGACTTCACAGAATTGATTCAGTAGTAAAAAAATCTAAAATCAAAACCAATTTTAAAAAAGCCAATGTATGTCCTTCGAAAGTTTCCTGGTTTTCACCTTTTTTAATGACCCTGGCTAAAACCAGCAAGTCAAAATCATTTGCATATCTCCCCTCCCCCCTCTCTCGAACCCCCCTCGAGCTGACTACTATTTATGCATCTTTAAAGAGAGAGATGTAATAATAAATCAGTTTAGTTTTTTTCATTTTACTAGAGAGATTAAATTAAGTGGAGCACACGTACGACATTAAAAACATTTTTTAACGGAATATTTTATATGAACAACGCTTTATCGCGGTTGCTTCTCAGAGAGTGTAAAGTGCTTCAAATTTAGAAAAAACATCTTAAATGGAGTCATGCTATGTTAGTGATTTTTACAGTGCTATTTAGCGTTTTCCGGTGAAGGACTATCAATATTAGACGGTCCCGAAATTTAACAAAAGATTAACAAAATATATAACATCTTCGTTCACCCAAACCGCAATAATTTTCCTGTCGTCAGTTGTCATAATATGTATTATGTTTTGCGGGTACTCAAGTTTCGGGTGTTTCTTTGTTCGTAATTGTGCCTAAAACACGTGACATCTTCGCCTTTGTCTCGCGGCACGCGTCACCCTTTTTCGCTTTCAGCAGCCTGACACAATGTGCACAACACCATATTTGGCACCTGTCGGCTATGCAGTTCCTGCTTGACACTTTATTGCCATTGTTCATGTAACTTAATTTTAAAATCTGTCCTAAATGTATTGTACACGGATAAAAAGCATATGTGAAACCGCTGTAAAAACAACTCAGGTCGACACCTACTGCGCTCAACAATAAATTATGACAAATTTTTACGATTTAAAAGATATTTCTACGCATGGATGCTTTTTACCAAGAATAGATTAATATATATTGCTTTTTCCCTTTTGACTGTACTGTTCTCAGTCTCTTGTGCGAAAAAGATAATCCTGATTGACGACTCCTTTTTCGAGAGGCACGACATGCAACACAATGCTACAATACACGCTAAAAGAAAATCAGGACGTCTCTTGAATGGTGTCCCATATTACTTTAATCATTGATCCCCTTTTCACTTGAATAATAGCGATAATATAGCCTTCGTTTTTTGTTCCCTTTTACATGTTATTAAAAGTGAACAAATAAAATAGCCGCAAAGCAAATTTAATGCCCGTTGATTAGGCGCCCACAATGAGTGAGCGACCTCGTTTTCAGAATAATAAATTGAATGACCACAATACTTTTATTAAACCGATAACAAGTTAATTGCTCATAACTGGTTTTATAATCGGTTCTTTACACTAAATGAAAAACCAATAAAATAGATAAACCAACAGTTCTTTTTTTATTGTGTTTTTTTATCATCGTGGTACTATATTATATAATGTAACGTAAACATTGCCCACTTATTTGAATCAAAAGTCAATTAACACTGGGATAAAAAAAAAAGTTGGAAAGCGGGAACGCGTGGAAGCAGTTGTATCTTTTTTAGTAACTGTTTCATCTTGGTTGTCAGTCTTTATTTGATCTTCAATTTGTGCAGAGTGCTCTCGCCTGGAAGGCAACGGATATTGTCATTTTTTCTAGACGGAGAAATGTCTAATTTTCGACCGTCAGCCCATTCAGGCCTGTGGCTTACTCTGGAGGCCCTGCCTAGGCTCCAGTTTTACCGCAGTCAATCTTTACAGAGTAAAAATCTGCCGACGCTGTAGGAGAGCTGTACGAAGGGGTTACTGAAATTGAGGTTCGTCATCGCTGATGAATATTAAACCAGATTTGGCCTCTATTATTATTTTCTGCGGCTTTGGAATTAAAATAAATTTAAATTCGTCGTTTTCATTAAGCGTATCTCACGATTTATGTTCAAAATTACTTTTATCTTGATCTCTTTCTTTTATTTTTAAGGATTTAAATCATAATAATAGAAAACATCAAGGGAACCTTTTTTAAAATTCAGCAAAGTAATTTTTGGACTATTGCTCGTTCTACAATTAATCAATTTTTAACTATTGTTAACTTCAAGGATTTGTTTTTCACTCTCAAAATTTCACCTGAAAAACCTGAAAGTAAATTGTTTAAAATTTATAATTTCGTGACATCCCTATTCGTTTAAGCAGATTTTTTTTACTGAACGTCTCGCACTCCAATAAAATATTTATAATTCGAACTTTAAATTAGGAGGCGACCGATCCAAGTATTAAAAGTGAAAGCGGTCACGAGAATAAGTTAGGCTGGATCCAAGGAGTGCTGAATGCCGTCCTTCTTTCCAAAGGATACTGGAAGAAGGACGAGCCGATCATAGGATACGTGCTCACCTTTTTAGTCGCTTTGACCTTTATTATAATTGGTAAACAAATATTAAAACGAAAGTGTATCGAATAATTGTCGTTTTAGCCGACTTGAACGCCATTGCACCTTTGATCTCTAATTTCTATCTTGCGTCGTACGCGTTAATCAATTTCTGCACCTTCCACGCTTCCTTTGTCAAACCCACCGGTTGGCGGCATTCATTCAGGGTAATTTTAACATTTTATACTATTTTTATAGTTACTTGATTTAAAAAAATCTCCAACGGCGAAGCAGCGTTTTAGCTTCAAAAGTAAAATCCAGAGGTTTGAAAGGGGTGGTTATGAAGTTACCTTAAACCCTCAGTTGGTCAGAGGAGGTCGCGCAGAGCATTTATTTATAAATTACACTTCAAAAAAAAAAAAAAAAACTAAAAAAACATGCCCCCAAAACTAAAAAATAGGAAGGAAAAAATCATTCCGAAATTTTCTCACTTTTCCACGTGTGCCTTGAGGCCTGCTATTGAAGAGCTGTTGTGATTTTAAAAAGAAAAGGTGCGACCTTTATTCATTTGCTTATTAAGGGATCAATTAATTTGATGATTCAAATTGTTAAAATTTAAAAACCTTTTTTACTTTATTCCGAGGCATATAGAAATTTTTATCAAATTTTCTTTCTTTGCTTGAATATCTTTTTAATGGCCCATTTGTAGTTATTTATAAAAACATATTTTAGCATTTTATAATTTTGAAAAATACAATTTTAATAAAAATTAGAAATAACTTGCATTTTCAAGAATTTTTCCATTGTAATGAATTGGAAACGTGAATTGCATAAATGCGATTTTCTCGGCGTTTCGCACGGCAGATTTCGGGAAAATAATTAACCACGCATTTAAGAATACGAATGAGCGAATTAATGTCACCCGAACATTACCATTTAAAAATGAAGAAGATAAACACTTTTAAGAGAATAAAAACACTTTTCTTTCCAGAATGTCACAAATTATCCACCCCAATGATTGGTCTCGTTAAGTAATCTTGAATATTGCTTACCAAAGAAGAAACTAAATAATTAACTCTCGATTTTGAATTTTTGTTAGTTGTGTTATTCCGCCTGATGTAAATTGCTTATTTTGAAATAGAAAACATCCCTTTAGTGTAAATGAAGGCAAATTTAATTAGGTTTTAAGTAAAATAAATACAATACAATTTCATCCTAACTTGAAGATGGCATTTTTTATCTTCTGCAAGAGACATTTTTCGAAGAAAAGCTGTTACTTCTGCAGATGCAGATTAAACAAAATACTTAAAGTGTCACGTACAAATTTCAACGCCAAAAATCCCGTCCAATGTCCAATCGAACTCCAAAATGTCTAAATCCGTCTGAAACTGCTTCGATATTAAAATTTTAAAAATATCACACACCAGAGTGAAATTGATCTGAAATAAGAAATGATGATTATATTTAAAATTTAAAATTAAAACTTGACACGCTTAACTCCAAACTATAATCATTTTGAGGCACATTTCATATGGAATGACGAATGACAAGCAAGCCAGGATTTGCCGGGAAGCAGTTTTCACGTTTCAGGTTTTCCCAGAAAATTAGAACATATTGCCAGGACTTGGCCGAATCCGGGAAATCAATTTCAGGTAAGCTCCGGACAAAAAATGTATCCACGTGGACTTGACGCACTATGCACTGGAGGGAGATTAAAAGATTAGAAGCTATATGTCCACCAACAGAGCATTACGCAGCTAAAACAGAAAATGATATCATACCAGAGTCAATGTTCCAAATAGGCAGGCCCCAGTATTATACGATGATTTTGAAAACTGACCTCGACGCCATCCTCATTTACAGCTGAATATAATTCCAAACATTATTGATCCTGATCAATTGCTTTGAGTTTTAATACTTTAATATTTTATTTGATTGTAGATCAATTATTTTCGCAAATGAAATAAATGCCACAAATTACGTATTTCTAATCACTTTTGCAACATTCAAGTTTTCACTGTTTTATTTTTTTCAGAACAGCTGCAACCAATTCTGACTATAACGTGGATAGTCATTTATTATTGTCCCTTTTATATTGCAAATTTTGATTTGAACAATATAATATTAGTTCAGATTCTCCAGTTTGCCCGGATTACTCGAGAAATTGATCCAAATAGGCAAGCCCCGGTATTTTAAAATGATTTTGGACAAAAACTGACGACAAAATATTCGTTATTTACAGCTGAATAAAATTACAAAAATTATTGATCCTGATCAAGTGCTTAAGTTTTAGCAGTTTAATAATAACTATATTTTTAAATTGTAGATCAATTATTTTCACATAGTATAAATGCGACGCAATCTGTATTTCTAATCCCTTTTGCGCGACATTCAAGTTTTCACCATAGTTAAATTTTTCAGAACAAATTCTGTCTATAACGTGGATGGCCAATTATTATTGGCCCTTTTATATTGCAAATTTTGAATTGAACAATATAATAATAAGAATATTAGCTTATTATTCAAATATAATGTGAGGTGATTATATTGCAAACTTTAGAAATTTTTACCGTCGCAACAGATATTTTAAAATTATAGGGATGGAGCAGTTTCATTCTCATTTTTGGGGTGCACGCACAATCTATTTTTAAATAGTCTCAGTCAAACAAGTCCAACAGCATCAGGACCAAGAAGTAACTGTTGAGGGTCTTTCCTTCACCTTTGCTTCAACGGAGTGATATTAAACATTTTAAATCATATTTATGACCGCTATTTAATGGGGGTTTCAAATATGTCGTATTGGTCAGTTACTTCTGTCTAATTAAGACATAAATTGAAATTTTATTACATTGTTTATCGCGGCTGGACCACGTGTCCGTTCTCCTTTGGGTCCGACTCGGTGGTGGCGGTTGTGAGAAAGGGTCAGCCTCAACCTCATCCAGTGAGGTGGCAGGTGGCCCGGCTCACCAAAACCCTGTCATACGAGGGCAAGGGCTCGGGTGCTGCGGGGGCCACCGCCGGCAACAGCTCTTCGGAGGTCTTCCTTTGGCAGCCTCTGCCGCCATCTTGCCGTGTGCGGCAACTGCTTCATTCATGCGGCGTTATTATTTTTTCATTGCTTTAAGCGCTTTTAGTGAAATTATTTGGTGGCCCTGAAAAGGGCCGGTTTTTGGCGGCTTCAGTGGGACGGTTTTGAAGAAGAAGCAGCGGTTATTCGCTGCCCTGCTGTGAGCCAGATGACTCAAACTCTTCAATCGTTATCGTGGACGTTTCCAAAACAACGCGAATCTCTTCTTCTTCTTCGGCTGGAGGCCGACGAATTTCTGTCCGAACTGCAGGTGCAGTTCTCCTAGGTGGCCTGTAGTAGCCACCTGTAGACATCCTCGCAGTCAACTTCTTCCGCTTTGCTCGCTTTTCTTTGTCCATGATTTTGATGTTTCGGATCTGTTTAACTCGGCTCGTCGTAGATCAATGAACGCTTGTATAACGCTTAGAATTCTTGGAGGGAAAAACTTTACACGTCATCGTAACACCTATCTGAGTCCATCTATTGGGATAAGGAGAGACTGCACGAACTAGAGCCCGGGAAGCATTCAGAATCTCCGAATTACCCCGAATACTCGAAAAAATTCCGGATCACGAGCAGAAGTATTAAAGGTTATAGGAGTATCGAGCCAAGATCGGGTATTTTTCTGGAAGCTCGGTGAAAAGTTTCAGGTGTAATTGACCTACAATCTTTGGATGTCGATTGGGCGGGACTTTTGGCGTTGAAATTTGTGGGTGACATGGGTAACACCTATATTTGCGTAAAGTGCTGGGGTTGAAGGCGGATAAAGTCGCAAATTCGTAATGTATTGCACCAATCAATCGTAATATCGAATTAAAGAAGACAAAAAACACATCTATAACATTAAATAATCAACTGGAATTTGTAAAAAATATTTAAGATTAAATCCAGACACTGAATGAAAGTTAAAGGTCAACTTGATTATCGCAAATATAGATAGTGTTAATATCACTAACGCAATTCAAATTTTTGTTTTAATAGGCAGTTTGCCTGATGCCTTGAGCCCTCTGGGCAGTGCTGCCTCTCTTAGCCAGTAAGTTAACGATTGTTGTTTTTAGGAGTCCGCAATGATTCCGCGATAATATAAGTATGGATTTTCAGAGGTAAATAAAAATAAAACCAAGAAGCGCTATATATTTCATCAAACAGATGTTGAAGCAATTAGAAGAATGATCAATGGTAAAATTGTGATACCGCTCTTGACTAATAGAATCGTGGAAGCAGTCACGGTACTCTTTAAACTCCGTACCATGCTCCTGAATCTCGCTAGCCATCAAAAGTGGAACAAATTTTGTGTTTTTGCCTCACTCGGTGGTTTCATTATTCTTTTATCGTTTACAGCAAAATGAGGCTTATGAAATGCGCTGGGACGATGCCTTTGCTCCTCAATTATTAGCTCTCCAAAATGATTCGGTTCCGCACGATAATTTTGCCTATTTACAGACTCAATCGCTTCCATTGTCATTCCGGCAATAAATATGGCATGGCTTGTGAATTGATTTTACGCTCATCTTGGACAGGCTCGAATTGGGACGTTAAACGGAATAAAAATCGAAATTTTCTAAAGAAATTTTCGCGACGGAATTTGAAATCGCAGATTCATTTAGAGTTGTGAGAAAACCTGAAACGAAACAATGGATGTAAAGATCTGAAATTTAAAATAACTTTTCTTACGACTGGCGCGATTTTTTTAGAAAAATCCCGGAAATGGCTGTTGGCCACACTCAATGCCCAGTTGGAGACTTTGTCAAGTGGTCTGAGTAAATTGATCCTAAAACAGTTACTAAAAAATTAACGTGTCTCTTAATTAAGTTTTTTTACTTGATGTCCATTAGCATCTGGACCAATTAACGGTTGAGGATTTTCCACTTTCTTTGCTTCAACGGACTGATATTAAACTTTTTAAATCATATTTAGGACTGCTATTAAATGGGGGTTTCAAAAAGGTCCTATTTGTCAGTTACTTCTGTCTAATTAAGACATAAATTGTAATTTTAATTCATTGTTTACAAAATGCTTCGAATTCTTGGGGGAAAAATATCACTTCAATTAAAACTGGCAACACCTGAGTCCATCTATTGGAGTGAGGAGAGACTGCACGAAAAACCGGGAAACTTTCAGAAGATTGGGATTACCGGACTTCTCGAGACAGTTCTTGATCTCAAGCAGAAGTATAAGAGGTTATATGAGAATCGGGCCAATATCGGGTATTTTTCTGGACAGGAAGCCCGTTGAACAGTTTCGGGTGAAATTGACCTTCAAATTTAGGAGGTTAATTGGACGGGACTTTTGGCGTTGAAGTATATGTAGGTGACACGGATAACACCTTAAAATATATTTGCTTAGAGTGCTTGTCAATAGATAGAGAAATTCCAGGTTGGAAGTTCGGGAAAGGGGACGTATTCAAGATGAGTTACAGCAGTCCATCACCTTTCATCATTCACAACCAGATTTTCAGGTATTTTTGAGATAACGAGTAAATAGTGAGCGCTCCCAGTCCCGATCGAGCTTCAAACCTGGAATTTCACTAATCTAAATTAACAATTAGATTAAACAAATACTTAAGTGTCACGTAAAAATTTCAACGCCAAAAATCCCGTCCAATGTCCAATCGACCTCCAAAATGTCTAAATCCGTCTGAAACTGCTTCGATATTAAATTTTTTAACACACAAGAGTGAAAGAAGAAATGATGATTATATTTAAAATTAAAACTATGCACGTTTATCTCGATACTAAATATTTTGAGACATATTTCGCATGCTGGAATGACGAGCAAGCCGGGATTTCAAGAGAAGAAGTTTTCACGTTTCGGGTTTTACAAATACATTAGAAGATATTCCCGGGACTGGGCCGAATCTGGGAAATCATTTTCAGGAAAAGGTAAGCTCCGGACAAAAAATGTTTCCCCGTGGACTTGACGCACTATGCACTGGATGGAGATTAAAAGATTAGAAGCCATGTGACCACCAACAGAGCATTTCGCAGCTAAAACAGAGTAGGATATCATACCAGAGTCAATGTTCCAAATAGGCAGGCCCCAGTATTATAAGATGATTTTGGATAAAAACTGACCTCGACGCCATACTCATTTACAGCTGAATATAATTCAAAAAATTATTGATCCTGATCAATTGCTTTAAGTTTTAAGACTGTAATATTGTATTTAATTTTAGATCAATTACTTTCGCATATGCCCTGAAAGCTAATAAAAATTGCTAATTTTTAATTGGTTTGCATTTCTATGTTATTTTGGAAATATAATTAAAATTGGGTAATATTAATATTCAAACTTTATTTATTTTATGGCAAGTCATACACATGATGTCATTCTTCTCCAAAATGCAAGCTATCCATTGATAAATACAAACTCAACACAAAATTATACTATCAAAATTAATTACAAAAGAAAATGTAATAACTTTTTTCATTTAAGACCTCCTAACATTATGCCTTTTAACCTTTCTTGAATATTTTCATAAAGCTAAATTTCAATGAACTCTGTTAAAGATAAATTTTTCAACGAAATAAATCATTGAAAAATACACTTAACTACTGTGAATGCCAGATTTTGAGGCACCGTTTATTTTTTGTGTTATGGTTAAACTGGTCTATTATAAGTTCTAAATATGAAGCGAATTATAACGCACAAAACTGGTAATGCCCGCGAATACCAGCAAGTTAGGAAAAATTCCTAGCCCCGCACACTTTATTCCGGAAATTGCCCATGCCTATTGAAGCTAATATAAAATAGCATTTTTCCGTGCACGATTTTCACAATTTATTTCTAAACGGGCATGAAAGAAACTTATTTAAATTTTTGGAAATACAGCTGTTATAGCAGGTTGGGATTCAGGGTAATTCAAAATAGCGGCCGCATTACCATCAAATTTAAAGCTATACCGATGAACGATTTAAATGACTGAAGCTTGTGTTTGAAAGGACCTGATGCTACTATTGCTTTTTGCGCTCTTAGCGGCAAAATTGGTTGGCCCTGAAAAGGGCCGATTTCTGCTGCAAGTTGTGAATCTAGACGCCTATTTGTTCACGTTCTTCTTCAGTCATGCTACGGACGTCTTCGATGTTGTGAGGTGAGTCGGCGGCGAGTGAGACTAAGCCCTCAAATGTTTGCTCTTGAGGAAGAGCGATGGCTTGATCCAACGGCCGGGGGCGATAGGGCCTGTACCTTCCGCCGGTTGACATCCTCGCTGTTTGTTTCCGTTTCGGCATTGTTGTTGCTGCGAAGTGTAGTGTTCCGTGTTGTGTGGGAGAGTGATCGCTTTGATACAAAGTCTCTTCGTTTATAGTCAGCAGCGGGACCAGCGATTGCGCGCGCATTGAGCTGACGGTTAAGGCTGTATTATAGCTAAAATCGTGCTTATGAGTAGTTTAAATTCTCGATTTTCAATGATTTATAGGATGATAATCACACTAATGCATATCACATTATATTCTTCCTGGTCCATTTAAACATTGTGCTACTTTTAAAGAGTCCAGATGGATTTATGAAATAATAAGAAGCCCATAACTTTCATTCATGGATCGTTTCACGGGAGAAAGTGCGGAATTTAGCCAAATTTCGTTCTTAAGTGTACGAAAACTGGTTTTAAAGCCAATGAAAATTGAACTGAGAGTGTTCTTTTAGGCCTAGAAAGGCAAAATTTCAGAATTCATTGCACCAATTCATTACAATATCGATAATTATAAAAAAGAGACGAACAAAAAAAAATCATAACATAAGGTTGAAGTATAAAAATTTATGAAATGAAATTCGGAGAAAATCACCGATAATGAGACTCAGAAAGGTTATTTAGTTAAAAAAATTATCAATTTCTCGAATTAGACTTTAAATCTCGTTTTAATTAACTAAGAATCGAGCCAGTCGTACACAAAATTGTTTTTAATCTAGATCATTACATTTGTAGCGGTGCAGAATCTCGGTCCTCCTTTTTTATCTCTTTTCAGGTTTTGCAACGACTCCATGTTAATCTGTGATTACAAATCCCGTAGCGAAAATTTCATTAGAAAGTATCAGTTTTTATTCGGTTAACCGTCCCTATTCGAGCATGAAAGAAGAGCAAACGAGTCCTTCATTAAATATGCCATATTTCATTCTGGGATGAAAATTAGAGCGGGAGTCGGTAAATAAGCATAAGCAAAAGTTTCGTTTGGAACCGAAACAAGGTCCTATTTGTCTTATTAAAACATACATTGAAATTTTCATTAATTGTTTATAAAATGCTTAGAATTCTTGGGGGGAAAATATCACTTCAATTTAAACTGGCAACACCTGAGTCCATCTATTGGAGTGAGGAGAGACTGCACGAACTAGAGCCCGGGAAACTTTCAGAAGATCCGGATTACAAGACTTCTCGAGAAAATTCTGGATCCCAAGCAGAAGTATAAGAGGTTATATGAGAATCGGGCCAATATCGGGTATTTTTCTGGACAGGAAGCTCGTTGAACAGTTTCGGGTGAAATTGACCTTCAAATTTAGGAGGTTAATTGGACGGGACTTTTGGCGTTGAAGTATATGTAGGTGACACGGATAACACCTTAAAATATATTTGCTTAAATTGCTTGTCAATAGATAGAGAAATTCCAGGTTGGAAGTTCGAACCGAAACCTTATAGGGAGCTAATAATTGAGAAGCATAGGAAAACTGTTACACCACAGAAACGGATTTATCTTAATATATGAAATGAAATACGGAAATTCGCGGATTATGGAAGGTCAGAGTGGTTTTTGCCATAAATTGAACGCCATAAATTATCAACTTTCACGGAGTGTGGCAGAAAGAATATTGATAAAAGGTAAACGCTGATATTGTATTCAAGTGTTGATATTGTAAAACGGAGAAGTATTTCTTTTTTAAAATGAATAGGGGATGTGGAAAAACTTTGGTCTACGAATTCATTGTCAGAGAGCCTCTAATTCAGCAAAAATGCCACATTTGTATTCGTTATTTAATCTTTAAATGCAAAAGAAATCAAGGTTAGCCACCATTTTCAAGAAATCAGCTGATTTTTCTTCCATCCAGCAGGTTTAATCAACATTTTAACTCTAATTTGCTGCCAAGCCAAAATTAGCCAAAATGAATTAAAATCAACGGCTAATTGAAAGCAAGCACAAATTTGCTTTTAATAGAGGGGACATTTGGTGTTTTCAAGACTGGACGGCCGTCATTTGGAAATTACCGATTCAATGCAGGGAAAACCGATTCTCCCTTTTGTTATTGATACATCAGTGCCACTAGCATCGCCTTGTTTATGCCAAATCCTTTAACCGAAAATGAATGACTTGACTTTAACAGCGTGTTGCTGTTAATCGTGGGAAATTCAACAGCTGAAAATTGTGAATATTAGACTTTGATTGGACTAGTTTGAATTTTATCGCTTTGGGTTAAATCTTGAGGAAAAAATCAGCTGATTTCTTGCAAATGGTGCTCTTTCGTTAATTTATCTTGCTCAGGGAGCTTAGTGACTCAATTTTCGCACGTAATTGTAATAGTCATTAGGACAGCACGTTTCAGTTTCTCAACATTGGCTTTTCTACGGCATAATTAAACAGAACGGACAGTAGATTTGTTATTTTTAGCTTTAACGATATTTTCGTGCTGGGCGAAGGGGGGGTTTTTCCGAGACATCTTTCTGGTGATATCGCAACGGTGCTCCGTAAGAGGCCAAGCATTTTGGCGGGAGGGGGCGGCGGTTTCAAGTTTTTGCGTGGCGTTGCCACATAGTTCAAGGTCGATTTGAAATTTGGCCGCAGATTCCATAAGTCTTGAATTACAGTGTGAGAATCTGAAACGAAAAAATGGATGTAGTGATTTGAAATTTATTTTGAGTAAATGAGAGGACTCAGCCGCGAGATTTTAGGCGATGGCTGACCATTTCCACTGGTTTTCACGCTGCCGACATAAATTAAAACCTGAAGCAGAAAGGCCAGAAGACATTTTTTCTCCTGAATTTTTAAAATGCTCGATTTTAAACATAGCTTCATGTTTGATATGCAAATATAATAAAGTTAGCCCCCATTTTCAAGAACGAATTTAGATGAGGCATATTTGCTGAATTAGAGGCTTTCTGGTAATGAATTGTTAGCCCTAGGTCGTACATAATTCATTTAAAAAATTGATTTTTGTTCTTATTCACCTATGCTAGTGGCAGCAAGGAATGCAATTGAAAAAAAAAATATCTGGACCTTGTTAAGGCACTTAATTTAGGCACAATTTGAACGAATATTTGTTAGCATCATGCTATTGGGGGAGGAGCCTTATAAAGGGAGATGCGCACTCCCCGGTCGGTAAGCAGAGAATAAAAATAACACGGATTCTCGGGAGAACTTTCAGTCTCCCTCAAACCGTCAGGCAGTATACATCGCAGGAGCAGCATGGGAGAAAATAAAGAAATAGAAGGGAACTCCAACGCCTGCAATCGGTACAGGCTTCGTCGCCGGAGATACCAGCGTTTGGGGGTCATCTCTCATCCGCAAAAGCCAACTGAAGAGGTTGCCAAGTGGATGGGGAAAATTGAAAGTTTCTTCAGTATTACTGATGAAGAATTCGACCAACAAGGCGACTAGATTCATTACTTGTCGCTAAAATCGGCCCTTTTCAGGGCCAATAAATATTCCCGTTGAAAGCACAAAAAGAAATGGCAACAGGCCACGCAAACACAGGCTTTAGCCATTTAAATCGTTCACTAGTATAGCTACAAAATTGTAGGCAATGAGGCCTGCCTATTCAGATCATTGACTCTGGTATGATATCCTATTCTGTTTTGCTGCGATGGATGTTTTAGGAATATATTTAATGTGCGGGGAAATGCGCTCTGTTGGTGGTCATATCTTCTAAACTTTTAATTTCCTCCCACGGAAGAATTGCTGGTTTGCTTTATTGGAGCAGGTTCAATGCAGCGCATTCCACACCTTTTGAAGTTCTCAAGAGCAGCGACATTCCGATATAACCCTTAAAGGGACAAGCCTTTCAATAGATGGACACTATTTTATAAAATCACAGTGCTGCCGCGTTGAAGAGTAGATATGCTCTCCTTGGAGTAGAAACATTTTGTAAACAAATCAATAAAATTTCAATTTTGTTTCTTAATTATGCAAAAGTAAGAGACAAATAGGACCTTTTTGAAACTCCCATATAATAGCGGTCCTAAATATGATTTAGAATGTGAAATATCAGTCCATCGAAGCAAAGACAAAGGAAATATCCTCAAGAGTTAATTGATCCGCATGCTAATCCGTAAATAATGTACGGAAGCCCCAATATAATATGACAGGCGTGGCCCTGAATCATGGACTTCAGGTAAGAAAACTTAATTTAAGTGACGCGTTAATTTTTTAAGAAATTGTTTTGGTTTCAATTCGCTCAGACCACTTGATAAAGATTTAACCCATGCATTGTGTGCGGCCGGTAGCCGGTGCCGGTTTTTTTCACATAGAATTGCGCCAGTCGTACACAAAATTAATGTTAATCTCAGATCATTACATCTGTAGCGGCGCAGGATCTCGGTCCTCCTTTTTTTTTATCTCTTTTCAGGTTTTGCAACGACTCCATGTTAATCTGTGATTACAAATCCCGTAGCGAAAATTTCATTAGAAAGTACCGGTTTTTATTCGGTTAACCGTCCCTATTCGGACATGAAAGAAGAGCAAAAGAGTCCTTCATTAAATACGCCATATTTCTGTCTGGGATGAAAATTAGAGCGGGAGTCGGTAAAGAAGCATAAGTAAAATTTTCGTTTGGAACCGAAACCTTGTAGGGAACTAATAATTGAGAAGCAGAGGAAAACTGTTAGACCACAGAAGCAGATTTATCTTAATATATGAAATGAAATACGGAAATTCGCGGATTATGGAAGGTCAGAGTGGTTATTGCCATAAATTGAACGCCATAAATTTTCAACTTCCACGGAGTGTGGCTGAAAGAATATTGATAAAAGGTTAACGCTGATATTCTATTCAAATGTTGATATTGTAGAACGGATAAGTATTTCTTTTTTAAAATGAATAGGGGATGTGGAAGAACTTTGGTCTACGAATTCATTGCCAGAGAGCCTCTAATTCAGCAAAAATGCCACATTATATTCGTTATTTAAACTTTAAATGCAAAAGAAAACAAGGTTAGCCACCATTTTAAAGAAATCAGCTGATTTTTCTTCCATCCAGCATGTTTCATCAACATTTTAACTCTACTTTGCTGCCAAGCCAAAATTAGCCAAAATGAATTAAAATCAACGGCTAATTGAAAGCAAGCACAAATTTGCTTTTAATTGAGGGGACATTCGGTGTTTTCAAGACTGGACGGCCGTCATTTGGAAATTACCGATTCTTTGCAGGGAAAACCGATTCTCCCTTTTGTTATTGATACATCAGTGCCACTAACATCGCCTTGTTTATGCCAAATCCTTTATCCGTATTAATGACTTGACTTAAACAGCGGGTTGCTGCTAACCGTGGGAAATTCAACAGCTGAAAATTGTGAATATTAGACTTTGATTGTACTAGTTTGAATTTTATCGCTTTGGGTTAAATCTTGAGGAAAAAATCAGCTGATTTCTTGCAAATGGTGCTCTTTCGTTAATTTATCTTGCTCAGGGAGCTCATTGACTCAATTTTCTCACGTAATTGTAATAGTCATTAGGACAGCACGTTTCAGTTTCTCATCATTAGCTTTTCTAAAGCTTAATTCGAAAGAATGGACAGTAGGTTTGTTATTTTTTTTAGCTTAAACGATATTTTCGTGCTGGGCAAAAGGGTGACATCTTTCCGGTGATATCGCAACGGTGCTCCGTAAGAAAGCAAGCATTTCGGCGGGAGGGGGCGGCGGTTTCAAGTTTTTGCGTGGCGTTGCTACATAATTCAAGGTCGATTTGAAATTTGGCCGCAGAGTCCATATATCTTGAATTGAAGTGTGAGAATCTGAAACGAAAAAATGGATGTAATGATTTGAAATTTATTTTGATTAAATGAGAGGTCTCAGCCGCGAGATTTAAGGCGACGGCTGGAAATTTTCACTGATTGTTTGCGTCGCTGGCATTAATTAAAACGTAAAGCAGAAGGGCTAGAAGACATTTTTTTCTCATGCATTTTTTAATTTTGACCCATTTTCATCGGTGGCAGGCGTGACTCTTGAGGCCTAGCAGCCTTGCCAGACTCACGGCGGCTGCTCACGTGATCAAATTTTTACCAGCTCAATTGGTCCAGCTCGACTGCCCAAGACCTCAAAAGAATTAATTGTTTTAGATTACTCCTCATCATTCCAAAAAATATGTTGATTTCAATTTTGCTGGCTCTATTTCCTGATAGTCTCATCCAAAGTCTTGAACTGGAAAAGGTAAAATTAATGTGTCTAATTAATTAAATATTTTTACGCTTATAGGAAACATCTGGTCCCGCAAATTATCTTGATTTTTTCTTCTCTCTCGAGGTTTTTTTACATCTTTTTTCTGTAAACCTAATTTTGATTTAAAAAAATAAATGGACTAAATTTTGAAAGGTAGGATCCATATAAAATGTCAACCTCTTTGGCAAGTGGTTTTCAGATCTTGATTAAATTCGACGGAGATGTTACCCTTAGGGTTTTCAGTTGATCCCTAAAATATTAGGTCAAAATTAAAAAAAATGCCTATTTTACAGGGGTTCAAAATTTGAGATTTTTGAAAAAGGTGATGTTTTTGGTGATTTGTAGCTTGGAATTAATTTTTTAAGTTTTCTTTGCAAAGTAATTTAAATTATTAACTATTTTTATTATATTGAGAGTGACATTCTTGACTGTTATCACGCTTTATTTATTGAGTTTGAGAAAAAAATTAGAAAACACTTATTTTGTCTGCTTTCGAGGTGGTGGTTAAGGGTTCGAAGGGGAATGGGCACCCTCATGATCACTTGAGATACTTACGTATCGAACGGTGTGCGGTTTTTGTAAATGTGACCCAAAGAAGCTGAGATTAAGCGGAACGTGTTTTTTATTTACTATCGGAATACCCGGAAAACATCAACTTAAAACACTCAATTCAAAATATCTCGAAAACGAAAAAAATAAGTTTCGCCAATTTTTTATAACATGGTTTTACGATTAGAGAACGTAATAAGAGAGGAGCGGAGAAGGGAGAGCGCGCGCAGAGCTGCTGTACTTCCCAGCGCATTTTTCAGTCTCATATAAACGTCATGTTAAATTGGTCCACGCCGACGGTTGGAATCAGTTGAAAAAGCTCACATGATCCGGTGCAACCGGTACCAATCGAAAGCTTATGACTTTATCTATAATATATATGTTGGAATGAAACCGGCGCTAATCGTATACTTCGAAAAAACTGCGATGCAAAAGATCAAAATTTAATGCGCAGTATGTCCCTTTTTTCATCTGCGCATCACCCAAGACGTGAACAAGGCAAGTAAGTGGCAGTGGGAGTCAGTCAGAGCTCGGAGCGTGGGCCGGGTCACGTGACAAGTTTCACGTGATCTCATTGGTTTATCGGCAATCCAGCAGTCTACTGATTATTGTCTACATACGCATGTACGCGCATTAAATTTGCTCTTGTTACATCGTGGTTTTCTCGAAGCATGCGCTTAGCACCAGTTTCATTCCAACATATATTATAGACAAACTCTTAAGCGTTCGATTGGTACCGGTTGCACCAGGGGGGGGGGGGTGGATTACGGCACCGTTTTTTAGCTCGACCTTGAAACACTGTACAATACAATTCTTATGCCTATAGCGTTGCCATTTTCTCTCAAGGTTGCGTTGCCGTAATCCGTAATCTGCCCCCAGATCATGTGAGCTTTTTGACCGATTCCAACCGTCAGCGCAGACCAATTTCAATTTAACATGGCGTGTATATGGGACTGAGTGAGGCATGCGCTGGAAAGTTCTGCGCGCGCTCTCCCTTCTACGCTCCTCTCTTCTAGTTACCATGCATATATGAGGCACATTTTGGCTATTTTGAATTTCCAAAATTGTATGTACTTAAATATGTGGGTTTTTTTCGAAACGTTTGACCCCAATTTAGTGACCTTGACCTTTTACCTACGAAGTTGGTCATCGTGGGAAAATTGTTGGGTGTTGTACAACGTTCTGGCCTGCTACGGACCTTAGGGGCGCCATGACAAGGCGCCCAGAGCACCGTAACCAAGGAACTTAAAATTCTCTCTGCGACGGTTACAAATCGCTACCCATGAACCGTGTTGTTTTTCCCGTAACCCTTGCGCTTTTCGGCATAGCATTCCATTACAACGTCTTTTAAAACTAGTGTCCAAAGACCTACGCTCCGGGCATTAAGCCAGCGTACCGGACGCTTTACAGGATTTAACCAAACGCCCGCCATATTTGTCCGAAGACCTACGCTACTGGCTAGGGTTGGGTACTAGCTCAAAAATCGATATCAAATATCTGATATTGATATGATATTTAAAATATCAAAAAATTGATATATCAACCGAAAAATATCAGAATTTGATATATCAACGTTGATATTTCCAGATGATCAAAAAATGGCTGCTGGACGAACCGAAACCGGTTATGGCTATTTTTAAGGCTTAAAAACCGATTTTTAAGCATTTTTCACCGATTTTTTTCATAAATACCGGTTAATTAAGAAAACTTTTGAAAAATGGCGGTTTTCCGCAGTCATGTGATGAGTATTCAAATAATTTAAATATTGCGCGCCTTTAAAACTGATGTTTGATAAGGGGTGTGTCGGCTCCAACCATATGGCGCCAAAATTTGCATCTGGCTGCTTTCCCTTCCCCCCTTCCCGTCACATGGGTGTCTAATTAATTAATTAATAGCTATCATTAGGTAATTAATAAAATATTATAGTTTAACTGTGCCATTTTAAAATTAATTTTAAGTTTGATGTTTACATTATCAGCTGATAATTTGAGAGCGTCAATTTATCTTCAAATTAAAATATTGGAGTGTTTTTCTCCATATCATATGTGCTCTTCAGCGTTCATCTGGTATTAAATAATTGATTTTAATAGATACAAATAAGAGAAATCAGAATGAAATTACCTTAAACCATAGCAGCTGTTTTGTATTAAGTATTTCAATTTGTAATTTGGGGCTATGCCATCAGCAGAGCAATGTTCGCAATAATATTTGCGTTATTTGAACTCATTTTGATTGGATTAGTTACAATAGTAGGTTCTTAATTATTCACCATTCAAATCAAAATTAATTGTTTACAAACAATTTATTATCATTTTAATTCAACAAGTAAATATGGTACTGCCAGCTGACAGAGGTCATCTGTGACCGATCAGCTGGCGTGTGTGGCCTTTATTGTTGTCAGGGTTTAACCTGACCTACCTGACGTTGCTGGCACATTTGTTTACAAACAATTTAATTTAATTTTCATTCAACACAAAAGCTACTATAAGCTGACCACAGCTGATAGATCATCTGTGATCGATCAGCTGAGACATTTTTCGCGCCTTTTGTGCATTGCGAAAACTTCAATATCGGTTACGCCCATGTTTGGGGACGGAAAGTACAGTTTGATCCTAAACTTTTATGCGAAAACCGGCATGAAAAATGCCATCTGTCGGTCAAAAATGTCAACTGATATCAACCTTGATATCTAAGTCGGATATCAAGGTTGATATCAGTTGACATACCCAACCCTACTACGGGCATTGAGCCAGCGTACATTTGTCCGAAGACCTGCTTTCTCGCTTTTGTCCATCTGCCGCGTCGCTGTGGGGTTTCCGCCCCCTCAGCGCGAGGAGAGCTCTGCTCTCGTGCTGGTTAAGTGTCGGGGGTGGTCGCTTCTCCTTTGCTGCTCGTTCCGAAGGGCGCCGCGGCCCTGGTGGTCGCTGGTTCATCTCTTAGTGGCACAACATGTTGTTCGAACGCAGACGAGAGTAAGCAAGGAGAGTGAGTTTATTGTTAGACGCATAAAAAGAAAAATAAAGGGCCAATTCATATACATAATACGGTGGTTGGTTACGGTGCTCTGGGCGCCTTGTCATGGCGCCCCTAAGGTCCGTGCAGGCCAGAACGTTGTACAACAGATGCTCCCGGGCGTCCTGCGCTCGTCCCTGAGCGCCCATGCGGTAGCAAAATCAGTTTTGTTGTACTGGAGAAGGTGACTGGGAAGAAAATTTGCCTTTCATTTTGATGGCGATTCGCAACATTGGGCATCAAACGTAGATCATTTTGGATACCCAATTTTTGTGTTTACCATTAACAGAGTCCAAGTTACAAATCGCCAAAAACATCACATTTTTAAAAAAATCTCAAATTTTGAACCCCTGTAAAATAGGCAATTTTTGTAATTTTGACCTAATATTTTAGGGTTCAACTTCAGTTCCCTAGGGCAACATTTCCACCGAGTTTCGTCAAGATCTGAAGACCACTTACCAAAGAGGGTGTCATTTTACATGGATCCATCCAACATTAAAATTAGCTGTTCACTGTCATCTACTTTTAACCAAACTGAGACTTTTTAAAACTGATTTTAGTTCATAGAAACTAACTTGTTTGTGACGGTTGGTTTTGGCTCTGTGGTAAATCTTTTTGCAACACCAGAGCGAATCGATTTCAATGGAAGCCTGAGTGGAGGAAGAAAGGGTCGCAGGCAGTCCTGAGACGACTCAAGGCTCTCTTGTTTATGTCCGGTCTTTCTTGTACTTTCTCTTGAACTCCTGCACGAACTGATTGACCATGCGGTTGTCCAAGTCCTCTCCTTCCAAGCCCTCTCCTGCGGTGGAATTCTTCGAAGATACCGTCCTCGATGGTGAGGATGGAAACGTAGAAGGTGCCGCCACCCAGGTCGAAGATGAGCACATGCTTCTCACGCTGGTCCTTCTTGTCCAAGCTCCAAGCCATAGGCGTTGGTAGCCATTGAAAGTTTTGAGACTAAATTTTTAAGAAAGTCTATGGTTCTTCCATCTGTTGGCGTATTTGAGCACTAAATAAAAGCATAAAATACATAACTTCTCCATTGTGTCGCGTAACCCTTTTTCTGCTCGCTGCACTGCACCATGTTTGGCACGTGTCGGTTATGCAGTTCCTGCTTGACACTTTATTGCCATTGTTCATGTGACTCAATTTTAAAATCTGTCCTAAATGTATTGTACACGGATAAAAAGCATACGTGAAACCGCTGTAAAAACAACTCAGGTGTACCTACTGCGCTCAACAAGATATTATGACAAATTTGTACGATTTAAAAGATATTTCTACGCATGGATGATTTTTACCAAGAATAGAAAAATATTTATATTGCTTTTTACCTTTTGGCTAATACTGTTCACAGTCTCTTTGTGTGAAAAGGATAATCCTGATAGACGTCTCCTTTTTCGAGAGGTACGACATGCAACACAATGTAGCAATACACGCTAAAAGAAAATCAGAACGGCTCTTGAAGGGTGTCCCATATTACTTTAATCATTCATTCCCTTCTCACGTGAATAATAGCGATAATATAGCCTTCATTTTTTGTTCCCTTTTAGGTGTTATTAAAAGTGAACAAATAAAATAGCCGCAAAGAAAATTTAATGCGTATTTGATCTTCAATTTGTGCAGAGTGCTCTCGCCTGGAAGGCAACGGATATTGTCATTTTTTTCTAGACGGAGAAATGTCTAATTTTCGGCCGTCAGCCCATTCAGGCCTGTGGCTTCCTCCGGAGGCCCTGCCCAGGCTCGAGTTTTACCGCAATCAATCTCTACAGACTAAAAAGAAGCCGACGCTTGGAGAGCTGTACGAAGGGATTACTGAAATTGAGGTTCGTCATCGCTGATGAATATTAAAACCAGATTTGACTTCTATTATTATTTTCTGCAGCTTTGGAATTAAAATAAATTGAAATTCGTCTTTTTCATGAAGCATATCTCACGATTTATGTTCAAAATTACTTGTATCTTGATCTATTTCTTTTATTTTTAAAGATTTAAATCATAATAATAGAAATCATCAAGGGAACCTTTTTTAAAATTTAGCAAATTATATTTTGGACTATTGCTCGTTCTACAATTAATCAATTTTTAACTATTGTTAACTTCAAGGATTTGTTTTTCACTCTCAAAATGTGTCATGGGAAACCTAAAAAATTGTTTATAAAATTAATAATTTCGTAACGTCCCTAGTCGTTTAAGCAGAATTTTTTTACTGAACGTCTCGCACTCCATTAAAATAGTTATAATTCGAACTTAAAATTAGGAGGCGATCGATCCAAGTATTAAAAGTGAAAGCAGTCACGCGATAAAGTTATCCAAGGAGTGCTGAATGCAGTCCTCCTGATTATATGAGGCGTCATGCTGTTTCTCCGACTCTCTTGGGTCGTGGCACATGCCGGAATAGGCGAGTGTTTTATTCCTATCAGACCACAAGTTATAACTGGCTCTCAATATTGTATTTGTAGAGTATTCCTTTTAATCTGTCTCTCCTATAAGTTTTGGCTTCACAATAGAACCCTATTTCATTTTTAAAACAATTCCTTTTGTGAAATTACCATTTTATCCACGAGGTATATGCTTTACTGTGAAGGCGAAACTTTTAGGAATTAAAGGGGGTAGTTTTAAAACAACGAAGGTGAAGTCAGTTTTTATTATAATGGCATAACCAACCTCAAGTGTCGCCACATTAATTATGAATTTTGCTTTTTGTAAAATTTTAGCTTTGTCTTTGGTCACCGTCGTAATTTCAGCCATTATTTGCGTGATTACAACTCTGTCTCTCTCCGCTCTGTGCACCAACGGAGAGGTGAAAGGAGGTTAGAAAATTTAATCCAATTAATTGTCCACCTGCAAAAATTTATATTTCGAAGGAGGAATTTATTACGTAATCTCACGCATTCTCGGGGCAGAATTCGGCGCTTCGATCGGGGTTGTGTTCGCGTTTGCTAACACGGTGGCGGCTGCGATGAACACAATCGGCTTCTGCGACGCGCTGATCACTGTGTGGGACGAGTTCGACATCAAACTCGTCGACGGCGGCTTGCACGACGCCTAAATCTGCGGCACCATCGCCTTGCTCGTCATGATTTGCATCTGCATCCTCGGCATGGACTGGGAAGTCAAGGTAAATCTGATATTATTTGTTTTAAACTGATTTTGCTCGTGCTATGCAACCGGCGAAGCACTGATGCTTGGCGTCACAGCGTTCAACACTTCTACAAAAGGCGTAGATTGATTTTTATTTTTATCAAGAAACTTTGATGGCATGCTAATTAAACTCATCACATTTTGAAACAATAGATTGTTCCAATTTTATTCAGGCTCAAAATGTTCTGGTTGTAATCATTGCCGCAGCGATGGTGGACTTTGTCGTCGGCACCATATTAGGGCCTACAGACATTATTGAGGGGGTGCAGGGATTTGAAGGGTGGAGCTGTAAGTGCAATGATTAAAAAAATCATTTTAAAGAAAGTTAAAAATTCAGTGGAACTCTTCCATTGTAACATGGGCCCGGATTTTCGCTTCAGTGAAGGAATAAACCAAGATTTCTTCACGGTTTTTGCAATTTTCTTCCCTTTAGTGACAGGAGTGCAAGCTGGAGCAAATATTTCTGGAGATTTGAAGGTGCCAGCACAAGATAAATTACTAATCTATATCAAAAAAATTTCTGTGCAGGATCCGGCTGATGCTATTCCGAAAGGCACGTTATTAGCTCTCGCGATTTCAATGGTCTCGTACGTCGTCTTGATCTTTATGGCAGGTGGAGGGGCTCTGAGAGATGCGAGTGGCGTTATCGGTGAATTATCTAACTCTACCTTTGCTAACTGCACCGCCAGGAAGTGCCACTTTGGATATCTTTAATAATATCTTTAAATTGTTCATTTTTTATTGTTTTTACAAACAAAAACATACAATAAATATTTTTCGGCTTTTGTAGTTCTACAACAAATGGTTGGGCTTAACCGGAGCAATCGCCTGCGTGATGATTATTTTTTTGATCAGCCTTACACTACTCTAATCACCGTCGTCATCATCATCGTCCTGAGCCTCGTCGTCATGTACAGAAAACCAGGGGAAACGCAATAAAAAGCTATTTTGATCTTTTACTAAACCGATTTGTAGACGTGAACTGGGGGTCGTCGAAGCAAGCCCAAACGTACAACGTGGCACTGAACTCGGCGTACCAATTGGAACTCACGAATGAGCACGTGAAAAACTACAAGCCGCAAATCGTGCTGCTCTCTGGAAACCCGGCAGCCAGACCGGCACTCCTGCAGCTCGCCTCGCACCTATCAAAAAGCTGCTCTCTCCTATTGTGCGGAAAAATTGCCACGGTGTAGCATTGATTTTTTTCTTTTCCCTTTAATTAATTTCAATCAGAATCTCTAACATTGGGGTTTCCTTAAGGCTAGGATTTTTGGATGGTTCTATACTTTTAAATTCGTTCAATTTCCGAGTGCGAAATTAAATTTGATTTAAGAATTATTTCCAATTTTCAAATGGTATTCGATATTTTTTTTTATAAATTTTGGCATTTATAATTAATTAAAATGTAGGTTAAATATTGGTTCTAAACTTTCTCAAAACCGGAGCCCACCGTCAATTTTTGTTACACGCCTTAAAATTCCTACCCTATTTTTCTGTTGTTCCTAAGATTATATCAGTGTATTATTTTGCTAAAATAATATATTCCGATTAATTAAATTTTAGGAAAAGTTGTTGCACAGTGAAAGATCCCGTTGCACCAACCAGGCGATGCGGTTCCTCTCGGAAAGCAAAATCCGCGCCTTTTTCAGCGTCGTGGACAACGTGAAATACGCGCAGGGAGTGCGATGCCTTAATTCTCCAGGCGAGTGGTGTGGGAAAACTGCGGCTCAACGTGATGATGACGGGCTTCAAAAACGACTGGAGGGACTCGAGCCGTGAGCACCTCAATGAGTACTTCACAGTCTTGCAGTAATGTGTTTATTAAATTCTAAAAGTTTTCTTCGAATTTAAATTTTGTAAGTAAAATATAAGTGAGGCGCTTGATATGAGGATGGGATTGGTGATATTGCGCGTTGCAGGGGGCCTCGATTATAGTAAGTTCACGGAAAATGACGACCCCGATTAGTGGCTGCTCGCCTTGTCCTAATTTGAAGGAAAAGCCTATGTTCTGGTAAATTAATTTTTATCCTGGATTTTTATATCAAATTATATCAGAATCAATAATTTTTAGCAAAATGAGGATGGTGTGTTAAATAATTTACGTATTAATTTACTGATCAAAGAAGTTTAGACTGTCTCAGTTCTACCATTTTTTCTTTTTCCTAGTTCTTTGGTCGACATATTTTACGTTTTGAATATTGCTATAAAATTTCAGCTCAAATTTGGAGTTTTAAAGGTTTGTGGATGATGAATTCAGATAATTATTTCAATAAACTTTGTCACATAGAACGAAAAACATTTTCCCGGCAATTCTTAATTTAAAAAAAATTACAAACGTTTTTATAAAAAAATATCCAGTAAATTAATTTTAGCGCAGTACAATTTTATTTTGTTAAGTATTAATTTTAAATTATATTGGAAATTAAAATTCTTAATAATTTGGTGGAAATGTACAAAAATTTTATCTTTTAATTTGATTCGAGTCACACTTCTTAAAAAAAGAAGATAAATTCATGCTAATTTCCTTACTTCGTAACACGTGAAAGACAATGTTATAAATATATTCTAGAGAAAATTAATTTTTAATTTTCCTGGTAGATGTGCAAGTGGAATTTCCTTGCCAGATAACGTGATGTAAAAGGTAACAATTTTCAACTCCCCTCTGAAGAAAGGAACGATCGACGTCTGGTGGCTTTACGACGACGGCGGTAAGTAAAAATCACAATTTCGGTCGAAAACCTAAAAATATTTAAATCAAGGTCTAACACTGCTTCTGCCTTACATCCTGCACAGGAGGGCCAAGTGGTCCAACTGCAAACTGCGGATCTTCGGTCTCGTGGAAAGAACAAACAAAATTGACGAGGAGAAACAGTAGTTAGACAATTTTATATACAAAAATTATTCATTTATTAATATTCCAGTTTAGAGATTTTGCTGTCAAAGTTCAGGATTAAATCCTCTAGCATTACCATGGTCAGAATTAGCAAGCCACAGCCGTCCTCAAACGAACTCTTTGAAGATATTGCCAAGCCCTTAAGAATTGGTATTTAATTAATAAAAATGACGAAATACTAAGATAATTATTAAATATTTTAAAAGGAGTCGGTGTGGATGCTCATCAAATTCAAACGGAGCAGCATCTTGGGATGAGAGACCTCCTGCAGAAGCACTTGATGGGAGCAAATTTAATCGTCATGTATGCTGTCAGTCGTACTGAAAAATTGCAGGTGGTTGAATTTTTTTTAATAATAAGGACACTGCCAATGCCGAAAAAGGGAGACGTGTCGGCGTTGTTGTACATGGCGTGGCTGGAGGTGCTCACCAGGGGCATGCCGCCCTTCCTGCTCGTCAGGGGGAATCAGAAGTCCGTACTCAGCTTTTATGCCTAGGAGTGAAGTGATAAAATTGTCGTTTTATCAAAATTTTCCAAAATTGCAGGAGTAGGAAAATCGAATTCATATAATTTCCGGTGGCTTTTTTTAATGAAAAAATCTAACAATATTATTTTTAATTAATTAACACATTTGGCATAATCAAATTAATTAATATCTATTGGCATTGAACGGATTTGAAGTGTTTGCTTGCCAGTTTTTAATGGAACGTGACGCTTGTGTAGAACCAAACACAAACAAATATAGGCAGCAGGAGGAAATCAGAGATGTATATTTGCTCACACGAAAATTGTATAATATTCAATAGACTGCGGCTTGCTTGCAAACAAAAAGGCGCATATTTATTTCTCCTCGAGTTAAGATGACTGGGCAGAAAGAGCGGCGAATTCGTCTCTAACCTTCCCGAAATTACGTCACGCGCGCAATACACGGAAAGAGGAGACGCGCGGCGACGGCGGCGGCGGTGTGCGTGTGCGAAATTGATTTGCAGACGTTGTTCTGGTGCAGCAGGTTGTTGTTGTTGTTGACTGCTGATAAGAAGAGATGGGAGGCAGCTAGCGGGCGTGGGAAAGGGCCAGGTGCGCGCCTCCACCGCAGGGTGTTAGCCTGCTGCAAAATGGAGTGGATCATCGCGGCGGTCGACGGCATCCTCATGGTGCTGATCCTCGGCGGCAACTGCATCACGGTCACGGTCATCATCAAGAAGCCCAAGCTCGCCACCTCGTCCAACCAGTTCGTCCTTGGCCTCGCGCTCGCCGACATGCTCGTAAGTGTTTGTTTTTTTCAACCCCCGACTGACACCTGACAGACACCCCCCAGCAGATAATGCGCGCTAATTGCGCGCACGTCAATTTGCAACTAGACATAATCTAGGTTGTTGCGCTAATTGAGGTCATGCAGTAATAGAAATCTGCTGACTCGGAGTGTAATTTAAAAAAATTGGGAACTAATTAAGATATTTTAATAGAAATTTAAATCAGCGTTGCCCTTAAAATCAATTAAACGGAAATTATTGAAGGTCTGTTGAAGGGATGAATTCGATTTTCTGCTGATTTAACATTGCGTAATATTAGAAAAAATTAAAAATCATATTTTCTAGGTGATTTTTACACACAATTAGATTTACAACTAATAAAGAGGAGAATATAGTGGATGGTTTTCTTGGAAAACAGTTGACTATTTTTAGATTGTTTAAGAAATTTCTGTGATACACGTTAATATCTACTTACAAGGAGAGTGCACCTAATATTAATCGAAAAAAATAAGATTTTGACATCACAATATTTCCAAGTGCGCTAACTTTGAGAAAAACGGTCCGATTTTTAAATACCAAACGACTTTGAAATCCGCTAAAAAAAACTATTCGATTGATGGGCAATTTTCCTATGTTGTTTATCGATTTTTGGCTAAGGTGCACTTTGAACAACACGTAAAAAAACATTTGTGATTTTTCAGGAATTGTTACCAATAAACTAAGATTTTATTTTGGATATCTTTAATTGCATTGCAATGACGATTCCATCCTAACTTGGGAGGTTTGCTTTCGGCTTTCCGGCTCTCTACTAATTATATGTTGCTGGAATTTCTCCAATGAGGCCAGTCAGACCCGTGCGCCCATGATATTCGTTCGCGATTTTATTGGGACACGGATGTTCGCTATCAGGGTTTCACCAATCTCGAAAGATATGAACCAATAAAAATAAATGAAAAGTGCGCACTACATCGGAAATGTGTTTGCAACGTTTACATAGGTTTTCCGAAAAGAAATAGGCGCTGGAAAATTTTCAAACACATCAGGAAAACTGTAAATTTTATCATCTTTTAGAATCTGCGCTTGTACTGACAGAGATGTATAACCACAGATTAAAATTAAATTTTAGCTTTTCGTCATAAATGTATTATATTCATCAAAAATTAATTTAAATATAATAAAAAAATCATTTTCGTGTAAAGTTAACTATATTTTAAACAAAATATGAAAGAAAATATGTGCTTTTAGGTCGGCGTGTCGATGCCCTACCACATGACCTTCTACATTTCCGAGGAGATGGGCAACTCGTTGCCTTTGTGCCTGCTGCGATTCGTCCTGATGATCATGGCCTGTTCGGCGTCGGTGCTGCATCTAATCTGCATCGCCGTCGACAGATACCTCGCCATCATTTACCCGCTGCGCCACCAAGTCATCGTCACCAAAGGGTTCGTACCGCCCCTCTCCCCGGCGCTTACAATTAGTTATTTTTACTCAATTGTTTCCATTGTTAGGAGGGCACGCCACGTGATTTTCTGCAACTGGATGATAGCAATAGCTATTTCAACAATGCCAATTTACTGGAACGAGTGGCAAGAGCACTCAAAGAGGTGTGCGGTAAGAATAATTATCATTCAGTCATCGTGACGATTGTTTTGTTTTTGCTTCAAACGTGTGCTGGTTTGTGAAGTAAACAAAAAATTATATTTTCTAAATTTTGCTCAAATGGTGTCATTTTGATAAAATTGCAAGGTTTTTCTTTAAAATTTAAATGGAAAATTAAATTCATTTGGCAATTTAGGATTTAAAGATTAACCATCGTGAAAAGAAGAAATTTTGATCATCTTTCGGAAAATGTGACTCTTCATTAATTCAATTTAAAAAAAATCAAAGCCTTGATAGGTTTTTCCTGTCAAAATAAATTATCCATCTGATCAAAAAAATGTCTTTAAAAAGTCATGAGATTTAAGATATTTAAAATTTCCTGAAGTTTACGTCTTTCAAACCACATTACATTTTTGCACTATTTCATGCTTAAAAATTTCCTTGTAAATATTATTGAAAATTGCACTAACACCGCAATGAAGTTAAATATAAATCATCGTATCTCAAACTCACGATATAAAATTTCCTCACAAGCAGAAAGGGGAATTCCGATGAGTCAAAATACGCTTTTTCTTCTTTCTTTGATAAACTATTTAACTTTTCTCGACGGGTTTGGCTCGACTCTGTTACCTCTCACAATCATAAAATAAAACCACGATTGAAATAAAAATAAAAACAAATTATTGTGCTTTTTCAGATTGAGAACATTCTGCCGGCCAATTTTTTCCTCTTCGTGGTGATTCCGGCGTTTACCTTCCTGCTAGTGATCATGCTGTGTACGTACGTGCGCATCCACAAGGTCGCCTCTTCGCACGCCACCCGCCTCTCTCAGCAGCGGCTCTCCTGCTCGCAAATCAGCATCCACGTTGGCACCAATGAGATCCAACACCTGCAGAAGGGCAAAAAGTCCATGCAGGCGAGTGGCGGTTTTAATTTCTCTTATTATTTTCATGTAATGGAAATAACTGCTGTCATTCGAAATTAAATGAAAAAATAATTATTTGAGTCTTGGTAAATTTTTCAATTTAAACTGCTTGAAAATCGACATTTTTTATTTTTAGCACGTGTACCAAAAAATAAAAAATATTTCAAAATTAATTTTTCAGGTGGTTGCACTTGTGCTTGGCTGCTTCTGCGTATGCTGGTGCCCCTACCTGACCATCAGCACCCTGATTTTGCACGGCTACCGCAGCCAGGTGCTCGAACTGGCGTACAACCTGGCTTTCAGCTTCGCCATGGCCAACTCGTGCATGAATCCAATCATTTACGCTTGGAAAAACCAGGACTTCAAGTGCGCCTTCCAGGTACATCTCCTATTGTTTTTATTAAATATTATGGGGGTTAAAAGTGTCAAACAGAGAATAAGAAGATGAGCAAAATTCACATTACATAATTGACAGAAATATTTTTATTTTCAATTTTTACAGGTTTTATGAAGCAAATTTTGAATAATATCTCATCTCCTTTTGTAGTTAAATTTAAAAAAATAAAAAGGTCCTGTGTGTGCATTGAATTCCTCTCGTCGAACCCAATTGAATGAATACAAAATTTAAGGTCTTTTTGGTCAAGGGTTATTTTACGAGTCATTTTTTTATGTTTTCGTAACAATAAAAACAATTTTTAAATAATATTAAAAACACCCTCGAATAAGATACCAATGAAGCACGTTAAAACACGCGCGTGAGTAAAATTTTAAGAATGTTCCTTCTTTTTTTTCGAAATTCAATTTGATATTAAAGTTCCAAAGTCTATAAGTGACATTATTGCAAAAAACCGCACTCCTTTGGACTCTTAATTACTTATTCTCCTCCAATAATTGGAGGATTTACACTAAAAATGCATATCACCGTTCAAAAAAAATTAAAAATGCCCCGGTGATTCAATATTTTTAATTTTTTATCTTTGAAATAATAAACGGACACATTATTTTCAGGAACTGCTGAGCTGCTGTAGGTCGCCTACTGCTGCAAGTCAGGACGAAATTGTGCGCTCGAGGAGCCAAAGCAATCTGGAAGCCAGGGCATCCGCCTCCACCTCCAGGTCGTCCATTCACGATTTGCAGGTCGAACGGTTTTAACATTAAATTCAATAAAATTAGTTTAAAATCTTTGTTATTAATTGGTATTAATAAGGCTAGCTGTTAACTGGAGCCATAAAAATGACTGCACGTGAAAGTAGCTTAGCTTTTTGCAATATGAAGTATCCAGGGCTGCGAATATTCTATTGTAAATAAAATCTAATGAATTTTAGCATTTCAAAAAATTGCTATCTGTTTTTCAAATTCAAAGAATAATTATTTTAATCATTTTCAACCAAATAATTCACTCATAAGAATAAACTAGTCCAGTGTTGCCCTGCCGATCCATGAATAATTTTTTTATCTGCCACTGTACCAACGCAGCCCTTATACAATAATTAAATTTATCAAAACATTTGTTATACAAATTAAATGTTGTTTGCCCGCAATAAAAAATGTTAATAGGCGTATATCTAGCTTTATTATTCGTGATTGACATCGGACATTTTCAATGAACAATCGCAGAATCAGATATTACTGTAAAAAAGTCGTTTTTATACATAAGCATCGTACAACTCTGATTTCGCAGCCGATAGATTCAAGTGGCTTTCGATTTCTTGCGTTTAATGGCGTCTTCGACGGCCTTCAATTGCTTCAGCAGCTCCTCTCTGCGCGACGTGGACTTCTTCACCGCCACCTTGGCCTCTGCCGCCACAGGGGCAACCTCGGCCGCTCTCTTTTTGCTCACAACTAGAACGAAAATTAGGTTTTAGAAGTCGAAAAATTAGGTTTTTATATTAACAGAGAAAAAATAAATTTAATTTAAGATTTTTTAAATCTACAATTTACAAAAATATAAAAAAACACTTACCTTCTGGTTTGGCTCCAGGTTCATTCTCTTTTAGGGTGAGTCTGATTTGCTGCTTCTGACCTGACATTTTCAAAGCATCCATCGCCTTCGTCTTCGTTACTGTGTCAGCTCGCCTTGGGACTGTTACATAACATTAATTTCAAGCACTAAAAATGGAAAAATAGACAAAAGTTTACCTTTAGCAGGACGCTCGTCTTCGCTGCTGGATGAGTACGAACTGTTTGAGTCCGACGAAGACCCTGACACAGAACTAGACCTCTCGTGGTGACGCTTCCTTCCTCGGTCGGATTTGAATCCCCTTTATACAGATGAAAATTTGAGAAATTGCTCGTGGATTATCATCGCTAGAACACTCACTTTTTAATCACATCGTCGACAGGAGGGTGCCGTTTTGTCATTGGTGGCTCTCGGGGCTCCCTAGGCTTTGTGGGAACCGGTGCCTGAGAGAAATACAACATTTTTTTAAGATTAGTAATGTTATGGGTTGCAAACATATCAATATTGGAATGTAATCGATTATTAAAACTTGCTGTATTACTGAATTTTAAAAAATAAATAAAGAAAAATTATGGACACTGGAAAATGATAAAAACTAAGAGCTCATCATCATCTATAAAATTATGAAACAATTTTCAAGGAAATTAATTAATTATAATAAGTTATTTTTCGGGCCGAATTAAAATTAAGGACAATTTTTCTGTAACTCGCTAAAAAAATTAAAATAAACACCTCATATTTAGAAGATTTATAAGCTGGGTCTCTGGCACTCTTTTTCGGAGCTGGTGCGTGGTTTGAGTAGTGTGAGTCGGATGAACTGGAGCTTCCGGACGAGGATCGGCTGCAGATTCAAAATCAGTATCAAACAATAATCAATAAATTTAATGTCAAATCACCTTGACGACGAATAAGATGATTCAGAAGAATGAGATCGTTTCCATCCGTCCTTCCTTGTGGGCGATTTCTGTCTCATCCAAGGGTCGGACCACTCGTCTGCCTTTTGTTTCGTCGGTTTTCTTTGCCTGAATGAGAAAATTACGATAGTAAACATCTATTCACGATAAGAATAAACCCTTTCTTACTTTTCCTTGTATTTGGAAGAGTGGTGGCCCCTGGAGTGATGCGAGCCTGGAGAGCTGGACGAGTCTCTGGAGCGGCGGGCCGAGCGTTCGCCCTTCCCTCGCATCGACTCTCGGAACTCGCGGTTCTGCCGCTCCTTGTAGAGGTTTTCTATCTGCCGGCGCGACGTGTCTTGGGTTCGCTTCCAGCTCTCCTGCGCGTAGTATTCGTCCTCGCGGCTCGGCCTCCTATATGAATGACTGATAAGGGAACATTAATTTCGTTCTCGCTTCAAAGAGAACCAAAATCAATGCTAAAGACGGAAAATAAATTAATGAATGTCAGTTTTGGATTTGGACAGAAATAATTATAGATTCTATAAAGCTTTTTTTTACAAAATAAAACTCCTAGGGGAGATAAAGACGACTCTACCGGTTCAATTCTAACTCTTAAAACGCGAGATTTGCCAGTGAGAAATGTTTCTAAAGTAACAAAAATGGTTTTCGAGTTTCAAATAGAAAATTAAAACGAGCACCACTCTAAAATTTCTATCTGGGACTACTTTAAAGTGGCTTTTCAGATAAATCGAAAGAAAATAACCCGTAATGACCTTTGACTTTGTCCGATGACTTTAAATTTGGTGTTCATTTGATCAGGCTTAAAGAGTGGAATTAAATTTTTTTTTAAATTAAAAAATAAATCTGAAAATCTCAATAAATATTTTTAGAAGATTATCAGTGTTTTTTTTTTAACCAAAACTGTCCCTCATCTTGCTCTCAAAAGTATATTTAAAAAACGCGCGAAAATTTATAAGAAAAAAAGGAAATATACGCACCCGTATTTTTCCTCGTCTTCGAACCGGTGTAATGGGCTGGCCTGCCGAATATAAAAATCATTTTCCTTGTCCAAGTCTTCCTGGCCCAGTCCCAGGTTCATTTTCTTCTCCTCAAAGTCCTGGTCGGTTTCTTTCCTCCTCGTCGCCTTTTTCATCATCTGAAATTGGGAACTTTGAAAGGCGTTCCAGGCGGGGTTTCTGGTTTTGAACCTCCTTCGCGTGGCGCAGTCCTCGCTCCCAGGCCGACTCGAGGGGCGGCCCATCGACAGGGTCGGACGGACCGTAGCCAGGGAATTGTCTGTCGAAGAAAGGGTCGGCACCAGGAGGGCCATTCGTCGGCACCAACGGCCGAACCATGTCGAACATGGTGTAGTTTCCTTTGTCCGTCACTCCCGGATGGACGAATCTAAATAATGATTTTTATCTATTATTAATCCAAGTTGAAGTAACGTCGCTTAATTTATAAAAAATTGGAAAAAATACACTGTAACCTTGAATAATTTATTGAAAATTTTTAAAGGCGTTTGAAAAATGACCAAATTAAATTTTATTACAGATATTGTTCGATTTTGGTTTAAGCGACAAGGATTTTCCGTGGTTTTATAGCATTAATTTCTAAAGTATAGAAAATTACGAGAGAAATTGTATTGGCACCAAAACCTAAATTAATTTTCAAGAAAATGAGATTGAATTTCCTTACCACCCGGGTTTATTTACCACTGGTTTTTATTTTTAACAAATTTTAGAGCAAGATATGCAAGTAATAATTCTTTCAATTTTTCCCCTGTTAATAATTTAAAATTTGCGGCCGGAGTGGTCAAAATTTCCTCTACCGTACTAATTTTTTCTTTAAAATTACCATTTTCTGCCTCAATTTCCCCAAAAATAAATCTCTGATAATTTTTCAAATCGAGATCATAAGCAAATAATAACAAAATTATTTAAAACATTGAGGTGCGAACATAGCCGGCAAGAAACTGGTAAAAATTGTAAACAAACAGTTTGCAATGAATTTGTTTTTTTAAACAAAAATGCGGGTCTTTTGCAATCCTGAATCGCATTAAAGATTCAAGAGAATGAGATTTTTTAGGAAGGTAAAAACCAGGATACGTCATTTCCTGGAAATTTAATTGTTGCTGATTCCAAAATAAAAAATCCCACCTGCAATTGGCCCCCCAGGTGCACTGTCCCCTATTGTAGAAGCGGCAGACGGGTTTGCTCTCCTCTTCAGGCCGTGCGTCCTCTCCGTCGGTGCACTCGCCCTCCTCTAGGTCATTGTCCTCGTCCTTGGCGGCCTCCTTGGCCCTCCGCTCGGCCTGTCTCTCAACACCGTTGCGGCCGGATCTCTTCTGCTCAGGGTGGCTCCTCTTTGCCGGCTCTTCGTCGGCCTCAAAGTCCAGTTCTGTCTCCAACTGGTCCTGCATAGTCTTGTGCGGCGACGCCTTGCTGCTCGACTCCTGCAGCCCGTCGTGACTCTCCAGGTCAGACACGTCCGAAAGGTCCTCCTTGGACAGCGGGTCGAACTTGCCTGGATTGCTTTCCTCCACCTCACCCTGATGAGCATGATTTTTAGTAAACAGTAAACATTGCCCTTTTGGAAGCAGATGTGCTACGAACCGAGTCATCTGCAGGGTTTTCCTCCTGGTCCACCTTCGCGTCCTCCCGCGGACTGCTCATTTCGTCGCCGGAACTCATTCTTGAGAGGAAGAGAGCTGCAATTGAGGAGAAATCAGTCTTGTTTTGTTTGCACTGGAAAATAATGCACTACTTTCGAATCCTCTACGAATGCGAACGCAAACTCACCTTTTAGAAGATCGCAAAATCGGGAATTCTAAATACTAGATCGTCAAACGAAGATCATTCTTGCTGATTTGATTGACTTATAACGGTCAAGTCAACTTGATTACTCGAGAAAAATTCAGTTTCATTCGAAATCGGCGACGCGAATTTTTATTTTGATTCTTGTTTCCACTGTCCGACAAGAAATATACTGCGATTGCAAGGTAGCCAACTTAAACGGCTATGAACTTATTGTCAGCCGCACGCATTTTTTCCGACTGCTTTTTCGGCAATGCTGCCAACCTAACATTTTTAGTGTGGATGAAGGGTTGAAGAATTACAATAAAAAATGCTAAACCTTGCCAAAAACCGTGGTTTTATAATAATCAAAGATTTGAAAATAGAAGCCAAGAATTATTGGAAAGTTACTAATAGGTGAAACAATTGAAATTCGGTTAAATTTAACAAAGAATTATTTCCTTCAATAATGGTCTGGCAACAATAAGGGGCGTAATTTACCAAATTTTAAAACTTCGTACAGTTTATTAGATAACAAATCACATGCTTTATAGCTGTATAAAAATTATGACGCGTTATAATAATTAACAGTAAAAGATATAGACACCATAAATTTTAATCATACAAAATCTGCTCATTCATCGCTGACATTGACATACTTTTTGGGAATGTTGACTAAAAAGTGACGAATTCTATGGAAATTCTAACAAGAAATAAGACCCATAACAGCCGTTTTGACACGAAGAAATAAACATAGGAAATTACAGCTTTGAGCGGAACTGGTCGATTTTATCTGACGCACTTTTCTGCAGCTCCTGCAATTTCATCGCAAGGCCCATGTTGCCTTGAATCTTGATTTTTCCCTGGAAGAAGGCCTTCTGTGGGTTGAGCTTGCCAGTCATGAGGTCGACAACGTCAACATCGTCAATTGTGAAGGTTACGTCTGGTTTGGCTGCGGAAAATTGATTGGAATTTAAAAAAAATGAAATTCTTTAATTGAAAATGCTTGTTGGATATTAACTGTCGGTAATTACAGGTAAATAGATTAATTTCAAAGCTCAGTTTTTACTCAATGGTATTAATTAGTGTAAATAATTCTAAATTGGCGAATTAAGGGTCCTTTTTTGATTATTTTATCACCTTTTCCATTGAACTCGACAGAGCCCTTTCCAGTCTTTCCGTTGATGATCCAGTAGCCCTCCTTGCCGCCGGGTCCGTTCTTCACCTTGAAGCCGTAGATGCCCCTGAACTTTTCGACCAAGTTATCATTATCCTCCTGCATGGCCTGTTCCAGCGCCTGGAACAGGATGGTGGCCTTGAAGCCGGCCGGCCCGTCGGCCACGGCTGCGGTCGGGCGGATGTTCATTCTGAATTGCCAATTAGAAGAGGGTCAGCGAATTTTTAACACACTTCTCCAGTCTAGGACAAAAACACACTCACCTGTTATGGTTGGGGAAGCCGAGCCTGTAGAGAGCGACGACGACAGCGCCACCCAGACCGATGTTGTGCTGCAGAGCGAGACGAGCACCAGCAACCTGCCTCCTATCGGCTTGACCTCGCAGTTGCCAACACAACTCGGCGCATTGAGCAATACCTAATATAACAGATCCGAGATTAATCGTGATTGCCATTTTCTTTGATACGAAATCAAGGTTGATAGCATCAGACATTCATTTTTTTTTTAATTTACGACAGTAAGAAGCACCAGTGGGTAATAAAAACATTTGCATTTCAATTTATTTCCGGACCCGTCTGTTTAATACTAGTTATTTTGACTATAATTCATTAGTACCTCAAAAAATTAATGTATTTTAGAGGAATGCCGTAATTTGAAAGCAGTTTTATGCGTTTTCTTTTAATATAGAGCCAAGGCTTGCGCTTTAAAAATTAATATAAAAAGTTTTTTCCTAAAAATTGCATCATTTTACATTTTTCTTCCTTTGAGTACTGCGCAAAATGTTATTTTTCAATTAAAATGTTAAAAAAATTCCAGTTTCATTTTTCCAATATTCATTTTTCACTTAAAAATTCCTGAAAAATAATTTTAAATATTTGTACCGGCCCGGAAACTGAACAGACCAGCTAGTATTTTTCATTATGCGCTTCTGCTCTTTATTACAAAATTAATTTCACGTTAATTAATTATTTTGTGTTATTATTTAGTTTATTTTTTTATTTCTTTTGTTTAAGACAAATGAAAGTTCTTGTTTAGAACCCTAATTTACTAAAAATCGTATGTGTTTAAAGCGCCAACAGACATTGCGCCACCAATATTTAAAATTTATTGAAATTTTCGTTGCTCTTTCAGTTTCAATCGGAAAGAGCTGCTGTTTAGCAAGAGAGCGTGCGATATTAATTTTTCTAAAGCAAATTCACCCATGTTTTTCCTTTTCCTAAAAATACAAATTTTTGTCTTGAAAATTTGTTTAATACAGTTTCTTAGGCTGAGAACCGATTTTAAATTGTTGCACGTTGTCAAATAAATATTTTAGGTCGAGGAGTAAGTCCATTTTTCTTGGTTAAACCTGATTTCTATCAATATAAGTTATAAAGTCGAAAAAACAAGAAAAGATTACTCACCAGTGGCACCAAGAGGATGTCCTTTAGAGATGAGTCCTCCGCTGGGGTTGATGACGTACTTGCCACCGTAGGTGTTGTCACCCCTGTCGATCATTTCGTGCGCTTTTCCTGGCGGGCATAGGCCAAGCGCCTCATACGTGATCAGTTCGTTAGCCGAAAAGCAATCGTGCAGCTCGACAACGTCCACGTCCTGAGGCTTCAGGCCAGCTTTGGCGAAAAGACGGTCAGCTGCCAATTTCGTCATGTCGTAACCAACCTGAAAAAGTGATTAGATGCACTTAAATAACAAAAAATGACACTGCAGAAATAATTTGAATGTATTTAGTACTTAGAAAAATTAAAAAAGCACAAAGATACCAAATAACAAAAATAAATTGTCAAATTTTCTGTGAAAAAAAAAATAGAAAAATGTTTATTGTTCATCAATTCACAGTTTTTTTATGCAGATTCCTTTTTTATATCCCTTTAGAAGGTAATTTAACAAAATTAATCCTTAGTATTTTAAATAAATAATGGAAACTTTAACTTAAACTTTTTATTTGAATTTTAGGCAATTCATTCTGCGCTGAAAACTGCATACTTAACCAAAAAAAATATAATAATAAATACCTCTGGGAAAAAGAGAGAAAAACATAAGAATTTAACAAAAAATATCATTCTTTCGTGATTCTTCCTTTCAATTTGCAACCATTTTAGACCTGAAATTATAATAAAAAAAAAAAACTCCTTTTACTCACCATTTTCATGCAGCTCTGTTCTGAAAAGGTGGTGGGCAAGTCAGTGGCCATTTCCATGCCAACAATCTCGACAGCATTAGCCTGAAGACCGTGCTGCAACACGAACCGCTCAGACATGACCACGGCAGCCGCGGAGCCATCGGACGTCGGCGAGCACTGAAGTTTGGTCAACGGGCTGAAAATTTCAGGCGCCTCCATCACCTGCTTGAGACTGTAGATGTCCTGGAACTGCGCGTATCTGCCGAGAAAAATTATTGAAATTAGGAACTTTTAAAATGGCAACAATAAGATATTTCTTACGGGTTGTTGGACGAGTGTTTGTGGTTCTTCTCAGCGATTTTGGCGTAGTGTTCAGGTTTGGAGCCAAACTTCTCCATGTGCTCTCGGCCGGCATTGCCAAACATCTGGGCTGTGATCGGCGAGGCGTTGATTCCGGCCACGTCGGCCATTACTTCGACGTGCTTGTCCATGGGGTTCGTGCGGTCCATATACTGTGTGAGAAATTTAAAATGTTAAAAAATATTCAACTGATGAAATTGAGAAATTTTAGCAAACCAAAATTAAAGCTCTAGGTTTTTTTTATAAATTTTAATTGCGGTTTCAACTAGTAAGAAATTAATTAATTTAATAAGATTTTCGGATTTGAAAATTAATACCTTGGAAGTCAAAGAGCCTCTCTCCATCTTCTCAAATCCAACTGCCAAAACACAATCAGCATTTCCAGACTCGACGATCTGCTTCGCCAGCAAGAGTGCAGACGAACCAGTGGAACAGTTGTTGTTGACATTGAAAATGGGGATGCCGGTCATTCCCACCTCGTAAAGAGCTCTCTGACCGCATGTGGAATCGCCTGATATCAAAGCAATTTAGAGCAATTTATTTTAGGGGATGCTTCATCAATTAATTTTACCATATACGTAGCCAACTGTGGCCTGTTGGACAGTTGTGTAGTTGATGTTGGCGTCCTGCAAAGCTTTGCTCACAGACTCTTTCACCATGGCAGGGTAGTCGAAGTCATCACGGCGGCCAGGCTTTTCAAACTAAAATTATAAAAATATGCATTCATTAAATATAAATTTTAATATTTGCATTTATTAAAGACACGTGCGAGTGGTTGAAAAGCAATAAAAGGAAACGCATTGGCTGGTGCCGAATTTCACATCATTTTTCGTGACTCAGCAAAACAAATAGTGTTCTTCTCAATGAAAATTTGCTTCGTGAGCATGTTTTGTGCTTCACTAATAAATTTTATAAACCAACTCGTCATGCTCGAAAATTTCTCTTCCGCGTATAATAGGGATAAATATTTTATTTGTCACTTGAATTGAGTATTGAGTCCACAAAACTCTAGAAACAATTATTCAATATTAAATCAAAGTTCAAAAACACATCTTATCAGCTTCATACAGATTCAAAGGTTCCCTTGTTCCATATAACCTTGAAAGCTTAGATTTAACGGTGCACCTCCACGTTTTAATTAAAAACAAAAATCTTATCGTACATAATTTTAAGTTAAACAAAAAATAGGAATAATGAAAAATAATTATTTTATTCTATTTCAACTCTTTACAAAAAGTGAAAAAAACATTTTTTTGTCATTTTAACTGTTTTTTTCACAACTTAATACCTTGGTCATGCCGACTCCGACGACGTAAACTCTGCTTCGGAGTGCCATTTTTTCACAGTCTTCTTGTCAAGAGGTGCAAAGCGAAAGTGACTCTCGCTTCAAGTCAAGTGCAGAAGAGGACACAACAACTTTCTTCTCAGAGAACCCTGCGCAGAGTACATCAATGCAATGTTATCGCCAGGAAAGCAAAGTCCAATTTGTCGATCAAACTGGAATGTGTGTGTGCGTGTTTATCTCGGCATGACAAGATTATGCAGATTAAAAATAACTACATAACAATGAACCATGCACAGATTCAAAGATGTTAAATAATGACGTAACGCCGTTTCGATACAAAATAAAAAAGGTACATAAAATCACATGATATCAAAATAAAGTTTAATTTTCGATGAAAATACATAAACCAATATCAAACAGACCAACATACATACCGCGTTAAAAAGAAGTGACGAAAATAATTTTAAAGAGCGACAATGCCTCGTGAGAAAAGGTGTGACTGTGTGACAGCTGCGTGAGTGAGCGATCAAAACAATAAGTGGGCGTGGCACGCACCAGTCGATTGAACATGGCTGCCCATTGAAATTTTAGCTATTATGAGTGCGGTGGATTGTGGACAAAATCAGGGTTTACAGCCTTCTAAACCCCCGAAATTGTGATTGAAACCAGCAGTTGGTGCGTATCATGGCCCTTTCGCACTGCTTTGTCATAAATATTCCTCCCCAACATAACAGAATCGAGCACGGAAAAGTCGTCATTGAAACAGAAGGACAACAAACGGATTCAAAATAGACAGGGACAACATTTTTTGGTCCTTCAACCTGGATTCCAACATGGATGATGTAAGGATTTCAACTATTTCTAATTAACATAAATAACAAATTCCAATCCCAAAAAAAAACGCAGAACGGGCTGGAGTCGTGCATGGAAGTTGACTTCCAGTACGAGGATGCCGACTCGCCCGTCAACGAACTGTCCGAGTTGTACAGCTACACGGAGCAGCCAGAGTACCAGCTGAACGTGAAGGCGTTCGAGGACTTGATGCAGGATTACAAGTACGCACCGAGCTGGGAGAAACTCGGCCAAGAGCAGCGTACGTCGGTGGTGATGAAACTGCTCGACCAGCTCGAGATTTCCAACAAAACCGCTCGAATGAAGGCAGCTCGATGCGTTCTTTACATCGCTCAGGTCAGAATAATCATAGATTGCAGAGTATATTTGATAAAAATTTTATTCCTGAGTGTTCAGAGCCACCAGGGTGTTAAAAATCTTGTCAGATGGTGGCGGCATCTGTTCACGGCTCTAAAATTTCTCCAACTAAACACTTTTTGGTCCTTGAAGACCTGTTGACCATTGTGACTGATCTAAACCTAATTTTTAAATTAATTAAACAGGGATGTTGGGCTGAGGTTCAGTCGGACGAGGAGCAGCTGAACAATGCTCGAGATAATGTGATGCTGCTCTATGATTGCGGTGTTTTCCTCGCCTTTGTTGATCTCCTGAATATCGAAATTGAGTGAGAATCTCAATTTATAGCTTTTTTTAGTTTTAAAACCGTGATCTATAGAAACAGCAGCGCAGCCAACACAGCCCTGAGGAAACTGGCAGTCAGCCTGGCGGACTCGACGGATTTGAGGGTGATTTTGAGCATTCTCTACATCATGGTGGAGGTGATGAGGTGCGGCAGGGAGGACGACACGGACGAAATCACTCTCAGGAGGGAACAGTTTCTAAATGAAATTAGTAAATGCGTCTTTTTTCATTGAACCTGGAACGAATTATAATTTTTTATCATCAGCGAATCCCATTATGGATGAACTCCTTGCTGTGAAGCTCTTGGGAATGATAACTAAATTCTGCAGCGGCTCAGCGCCTCATTTTCCAATGAAAAAGGTCTTGCTGTTGCTCTGGAAAGTCATTCTCATTTCTCTCGGCGGCATGACAAAACTTCGAGAGCTGAAAAGTAAATTATTCCTGTTTAAAAAACTGTCTTAAATTGAATCTAATGTCTTTCAATCAGTTAAATATAGAGAAGAGGCTGATTTGGGGCCCACGAAAGAGGACACGCTGGAAATTGCAAGGCACATGAGGGCGTCTTCTCCACCAACAAGTGCCGCTGACATCCTTGAAGCGCAGGGGCAGAAGAAAAACAACAGGCCGTTTCGAAGGGTAAGGGTATTTTTCATATGTGAGTTAATTTTTTTTTAATTTTTACCATATTAGACGTTTTTTTAGACAATTTCTAGGTAGAAATTATCAGAATATAATTTAAAAATGTAAGAAATAATTTTTAAATTTGGAAAGTATAATTTTTTGTAAGAGATTATTTTAAAATTTAGTCAAGTTGTACAAAAATGTGTTAAAGAAACTTAAAATTAAAAAGACTATTTTATTCAAAGCTCTGCTTTCATGCTGGATGCTTATTTTAGAAAAGTTATAATTAAATCCCAATCATTCTCATATTTTGGCTTAATATCCATTGAATATATTTGAAAGTAACGCGAAATAAATCTTGTTTTAGCAGAGTTTAATGAAACAAAGTTCTTTGGATGAGCCGATGGGTCTGGACTTTGACGCTCCCGACCAAGCCGACGATGAAATGCGGGAAATTGAAGAGCGGAGGGCTTTGGAGGAAGCAGGGGAACTGCCGCAGCCGCCAAGCCCGCGACCCATGACCCCCGTCGCCACCAAGCCCAAGGGACTTCCCTGGGAACCAAAAGTGCGCATGGCCGACCTGGAGCAGTTCTTGGACACTTCTCGCCTCAAGTTTGTCGGCTACCAGCTGCCCAACGACTTGAAGACTCTGGCTGGCTTGCCTCAACCCATTCACGAGGGTGTCAGGGTGAGAAATTATTTTTTAATTGGATTTATTTTTAAAAGGACTGTAATTTTTAAAGCAAAAGTGGAAATTAAACATTGTTGGCATGAGTCCTCAGATTTTGACGAAATTTGCCTTAGAATAGTTCTATATCTCTGGGCTTAAATTCCTAAAATTGCCTATTTTCAGGGTAGCAAAAAACCCACATTAAAAATTGCAGTTTTAAATTAATTTTAGTATCAATTTTTACCAGTTTCTTGCAGGCAATGTTTGCACCTCATTTTTTTAATAATTTTCTAATGATTTGCTTTATTTAATAATTGTCAGATTAATTTTTGGAGAAATTGAAGCAGCAAATGGTAATTTAAAAGAAAAAATCTATGCAGCAGAAGTTTTCCAGAGGGGAAATATGGAATATATTCATTTCTTGCTTAAGAAATTGGTAAAATTTGAGTGGTAAAAACCAGTGGCGAAAAAACCCAGGTGTAAACCAAATGCAAACCCTGCCTATTTCACAGGGGCTAGAAGTTTGCTGTTTAGCTTGAAAACTTTAATTAATAATAAAACGCTTTTTTATAATTTAGGATTGTTAGAAACAACTCTTCACACATTATGAATTTTCTCTAGTATCCTATCTTGAAACCTTCTGAAAATTATATAAATATTCATCAATAACCCAATGAAATATTTTTTTAAAGGATAACAAAAATAAGGAAATGGAAAATAACCTAGTACTTTCTTTCCAGGTGTTGACACAGCACATGTACAGGTCTTTGGCCGAGTTGCAAATCCAGCGCGAGGAGGAAATCGCGAAAAACCCTGTGACCTGTAAGGAGCAAGAAGTGCGTCAGACGCCGACCGAAATTTTGTACCAAGCGATGCTGCCGAGTTTGCCGCAGTACATGATTGCCCTGCTCAAAATCCTGCTCGCCGCCGCTCCCACCTCAAAGGCAAAAACAGATTCCATCAACATCATGGCTGACGTCCTTCCAGAAGAAATGCCGTGAGTTTTGTTTTCAAACGCTAAAATATTTGATTCTAATTTGGGCGTTTGCAGAATGACTGTTTTGCAGTCGATGAAGCTGGGCATCGACGTGAGCCGACATAAGGAAATCATAGTCAAAGCTGTGTCTGCGATCCTGCTTCTGCTCCTGAAGCACTTCAAGATTGGTCATATTTATCAGTTTGAGTTCATGGCGCAGCATCTCGTTTTTGCCAACTGCATTCCTCTGGTTCTTAAATTCTTCAACCAGAACATCATCTCCTATGTTGGAGCCAAAAACACGTAAATATTCCAATTTAATTTCTCTATTAGGTTTAATTTTTTGTGATCTATTTAAAAGAATATTGGTTTTATGTAAAATTTTGAATAGAATGCAAATAATCCCATCTTCTTGTGGTACAATTCCAAATGACTTTCTTTTACAACTGATGAAAATTTAAATTTTTAAATGGTTACTGAAAAATATTAGTATTTAACAGTCAGAATTTCGTAAATCTATTTTAAAATAAAATCAACTTGACAGAATCCCAATATTGGACTTTCCCGCGTGCGTGATTGGCGACCAGCCAGAATTAACCTCGGACAGCCTGGAAATCGGGGACAGTCAGCAGTTCTGTTGGCGCAACATGTTTTCCTGCATCAACCTGCTGCGGATTTTGAACAAGCTGACCAAGTGGAAACACTCTCGCATCATGGTTTGTGTTTCTCATCAGAATTCCACACAAATTCTCTAAAATTCGCTTCGGCAGATGATGGTGGTGTTCAAGTCGGCTCCGATCCTGAAGCGCACCCTGAAGGTGCGGCACGCCATGATGCAGCTGTACGTGCTCAAACTGCTCAAGATGCAGACCAAATACCTTGGCAGACAGTGGCGCAAGTCCAACATGAAGACCATGAGCGCCATTTACCAAAAGGTCCGGCACAGACTGAACGACGACTGGGCGTTTGGAAATGGTACTCGTCTTAATTTTAAACCGCAGGATTTTCAACTGATTTGTTTTTAAATTCAGACATGGACGCCAGGCCTTGGGATTTCCAGGCAGAAGAGTGCACTCTCAGAGCTTGTGTGGACAGATTTAATAACAGACGATACAACGCCTCGGGATTGGTAAGATTTTTGAGTATATTTAATCATTATTTTTTTTCAATCAAAGGAACGAAAATTTTGGTTTGTAAATTTTGTGAACTTATTAATTAATTTTTGGAAAGCAATCCAATGATTTTTAAATTGACAATTTTTTTAACGAAGATTAATTTAAAAAATGTCTAATATCGAGGAAAATTTTGATTCAATTGATAGGTTTTGCCTTATCAGATTCTAGAAAAAGAAAACTCATCAATGATTTTAGGATTCAGACCTGGAAGAGGTGGACAACTGCATCACAAGCGTGTTGGGCCGACAAATCGATCTGACGGACGAGTTCAAGCAGCACTACGAAGTGTGGCTGCAACAGGAAGTTTTCCAAACAAACGTCGACTGGGACCAACTGCTTCAGAGCCCCATCCTCTAAACAGACCAGTGCCATGCGTGTAAATATGTGCCCCCTCAGAAACTCTACTCACCTTCTCTCATTCTCAGTGAAGCTTTTACATTATTTTCAAAATGCTCGCTCGCTTTCTCGAACAAGAACAGAGCTTTATTTCTCCAGTTTTCTGATTAAAATTGGGAACTGCCTTTAGCGATACGCGCGCTGTGTTTTTTTACTTTTCAAACACCACTCTGCCGCCTTTCACGACGACGTCGATCAAGTCCTCATGTGCGCCCAGCTGGTAGATAATGTGCTCCCACCTGCACGGAGAATATTATCAGTTGGGCTCGTGAGTTTTAGATGGGTGAATGTATTTTTTTCTGAGGGTTTGAATTTTCAATTGTAACAAACCATGTGATTTTAGGCCTTCAAGCCACGCATTAAATTGTAAATTAGGGGAAAAGCCCGCTTTAGCAAGCTAAAAATCGATGCTAAGTGCAATTTTTGGGTCAAATTTTAGGTATTTTTTCAGCCACAAATTGTAATTTTTTTACTAGTGTACAAATTAGTTTGAGGGGAAGAGGACTGAAAATTTTATAGTTTAAATGTTTTATATTTTCAATTAAATATTTCGTAAAAATTAACTGTGGAGTTAAAAAAATTTATAGTGTTTAATTAAGGTCCGATTTATAATTAATTTATAATATCAAGGGATTCAAACTCTCAAAAAAATTGAAAACTCAAAATTACGAAAAAAGATTGGAGATTGCAATACATAGAAACGTCTGAAATACAAAGCCGATTATTCAGTTCTAAAACCTTTCTAAAATTCTCAGCCACACAATTAATTATTCAAATAATTTGCATATCGCTTTATTTGCTCACCTTGGTGCCCTGACGAGAAGAAAGTCTGCGAATTTGCCGGCGGTGATGGAGCCGTGGGTGTGGCCCCTATCCAGAGACGCGGCCGCGTTCAGCGTCGTGGAAATCAGGGCTTCGGGCATCGACATGCCGAGTGTTACGCACGCCAGGTTCATCACCACGGGCTACAATTATAAACCCTTCAGTCTTTCAAGAAGTAAAATCAATTTAAAAAATAACAGACTATCCCTCCATAAACTGAACCTGCGTTATACCCCTTTTAAATTTTCATGGGTTGAGTAATAATTTAAAATTTTTCTAAAAGTTAATTTAAGTTTTATGAAAGGTATTATTCTGCTTTAATGATTAAAAATAAAATTGCTGCAAAAGTACTAATACAAAAAATAAAATAGAAGAGATGATTTTTATTTTATTTTTAAAATTGCGGATATAACCCTTTTATTTCCACTCTGGAATTTTGACGTGCATGATGAGGTTATTTATTTTAAATTTGAGTGATTATATGCACCGCAACATAAATAAATAAATTGAAAATCTTGTCAACGTTTACACAAAATGCTCTCTGGAATTTGGGAAAGATTGCTTAAGAGTAAATTTTTCAAAAATCACCACAAAAATTTGCATGCAAATCGAGCGGTGAGCACTTATTGTCCATCTATTGAAAAATCACGATGTTTTTTCCATAATTAGGGAAATTTCCATCAAAATTCACGCACATTTAATTGGATTTAATTGGAAATGAGAGGAATAAAAAACATGAACAAAAACTGTTTAAGGTTCTCGAGAAATTTGGTCAAAACTGAAATTTAGTTTTTAGTCCGTCCTGATTTTATTTTGCACATTTTTTCTAGATTTCGCAAATAATAGCTTCCAATGAACCCATATACTAGAGCCAACAGTGCAAAATATTAACAAATATTGTCCTATGAAGGTCTAAGCCGACCTTGAAAATAAATTAAACTCTGGGTGTCTGCCAAACTCCTGTCACAGCTTCATTTCGGTGCTTATATATTTTATTGAATTAAAGGACCTTGGAGATGATTTATCTTTAGCGTCAAAATATTTCCTGGTTCTTTTGATCATTTCGGCTTTACCATTGCGTAGCAGTAGGCGTTGGGGTTGAAGTCGGTTCCAAGGGCGACGGCTACCCCCTGCTGAATGAGTTTTCTGACCGGCGGCGGCTTCAAGCGCATTGCGTAGGCGGTGGTTGGCAGGATGACGGCCACGCAATTATTGGCAGCCATGTCTGCAATGCCCTGCTCGCTGATTTCCTCCAAGTGGCTGATTGCCAACGCTCCGACGCCGGCTCCCATCTATGAAAGTCGGCCCAATTGCTTTATGTACTCTAACTTTTTTAAAACGTAAATAGATATAAAATTATGTTGTTGTTCCATTTAAGATATGAACTAAATAAATTGTGAAAATTATTTTAACGAGAGGTTCTTTTAAAAAAATTGGGGTTGAAGGAGCAAAATTTACATTTAACTCATTTTTTCAATGTAAAATTCAACTATATTCACCTTTTTTAATATTTTACATCACAAACTCAATCAAAAACTTAATTATGTGCAGCATCAAATTTTAAATATTAAATTTTTCAAGACAGAAAATTTAAAAACAATCGTGAAACTGTCTAAATATTTATTTGCGTTGTAAATGAAATTAAAATGCGTCAAAACATCTCCAAAATTTTTCTTTTATGGAAAAAAATCCAGCCAACAGAACAGTTTCGTTTTTAACCTTGCAAAATTTGCAATAAAATAAACATAAATTTTTCCCTTCAAAGTAAACTAAAACAAATAACTGATTAAATAAATATTTCATTACCTCTGCACTTTTGGTCGGGTACAGCTCATCACCGTGGAAATTGACCTTGAGACCAATTGCCTTGCCTGCTTCAAGGATGCGTTTGCTTTGCTCGGTCGTGTAAACACCTTTCTCGCAGAAGACGTCGATGTTCTCCACTGTCAAAATTTTCTCCTCCATCAGCCTCTTCAGCTCGGGAATTTGCCTTTGCAAAATGTCTTCGGTCGCTTCCTCCGGGCTCAAACCCCTACAAAACGATGAATTTTCCCCCAGTTTTTAATATTGCAGAGAGCAAATAAAGGCAGATATGTATTATGTATTCGAAGATGTCATGAAACAGCAAGTAATAAATTTTGCAAACATGCAGTTACAAAATGTATTCAACGCAACTCTCTTTAAAAATGTTCTAAATTAATTTTTACGTCAATTAAAATTTTATTTTGAGATTGTGTTTTGTAATTTTCGAGTTGTTCACAGCAAAAATCAATGGTTTTTGGGAGCCAAATAATATTTGGGCCTAATATTAATTTTAAATAATTGTTTGGGACTTTTAAATTTTTTGTTGGTCTTTTTTAGTTGATTTAGAGGGATTCCAGAGTTGATTTTAAGGATGTAAAAAATTTTTAAAAGAAGAAATTATCCATTTTTCAATTATTATTACTATTGTTTCAATATTTAATTAATTTTTATACTTGGGAACGGCGTGGGCTCCGCAGTAAGTGGAGGAAATCTCGTTGCAGACCCTTCGTTTGGCGGCCTCGATGATCCTCAGCAAGCGCATTTCGCTGTCCAGGTCGAGGCCGTAGCCGGACTTGCACTCGACGGTGGTGCTGCCCGACCTCAGCATCTTGCCCAGCCGTTCGCAGAGCAGATCCTCCAGTTGCTGGTCAGAGGCTTCCTTCGTCTTGTCCACCGTGAAGAAAATGCCGCCGCCGCTCGCGTGGATCTCCAGATACGTCGCACCAGCGAGCTGGAAAATCGTGTTTGAATATCCGATTACAAGGGTTAAATTGCAAATTGGAATTTAAGATAATTATTTTGTGCATCTAATTTACTCTTAGACATCAAATTTTAAGACATTTCAGCCACAAATAGAAATTTTTCGCCAAAAATATGGTTGAAAATTTTAATGAGGTTAATTATAATGAGGTGTTTCCACGAGAGCTTTGTTTTTTGACTGTTTATTAAATACCAAATTAATTTTTTGGTATGTTTTCAGGGTGTGGAAAGAAATGTCAAATTCACTTGTGAAAAATCAGGAGCTAAAAATTAATTAAATAATTTATTTCTATATCCCTTTTAAAATGTCATATATTTGGCACGAAAACCCTGTTGGAAACTAAATTATCATTCTAACCACCGCCTGAAATTCGCAACCCTGCTGATTACTTTCATGGCAAACTCGTTGACCCGGTCGCCGGCCCAAACGGGGTGCGTGTGCGTGTCTACAAATCCTGGCAACACCACGTATTGCGAAGCGTCGATTTCACGGCTGAACCTCACGCTGGAGTATTTCTCTCTCATTTCGTCGTCGGACCCGACAAACTCGATCATCCCGTTGCTGAAATGGAAACCGATTAATGACACTAAAATTATTCTCATCCACCTTGAAAAGAATTCAATTAAAACAATTTTTCAGATTCTTATCTCGTCGAGATGTATGAAAAATTTTAGGGAAACTTTTTGTTGTGAAATAAAATAGGATTTCAAGTAAGGAGACAGCGCTAACTTTGCAGCCACTTTTCTAAAAAAATTTACAGTAGGCCAATTTTGGCATCAACTGAATCCTAAACGACGAATTCATGCATTTTGGCAACGAAGCATTTTCCAGGATTTCCATCCATTGCTCCAATTAACTATAGCTTGTTTCACGCAAATTAATATATCTGATAAAATGTTTGGAATTTACGTGCAGAGTCTAATTCGATCCAAACCAGACATAATTACCGGCCATTCGAGACAGAGATGTGTGAGCCGGATTGGGTAGGAAATATAGGATTGAAAAGCAGCAGAATTTACGTGTCAAGACAATTTTGGCTTCAACTGAATCCTAATTCATGCATTGGCAACAAGCATTTTCTATAATTTTAATTATAATTTTTAAAAAAAAAATGCAAAATGCTATTTTTCACTTTATTCGGTTTTTTTCAGAAATCTTATTTAAAATGTTTTAAAAATACTACTAAAAAACATATAAAAATTAAGATTACACGCGCTTGATTTGAAAATGTATTTTTTGTATTTTTAAATATAATTTATTTTATTTAACAAAATTTTTTTATTGTAATTAAATTTGATTTAAAATTTTATTTTTGTTTTAAATATAATTTAAATGTACTTGTTTTATTTATAAAGATATCATTACATATGTTTTTATTTTTTCTATAAATTTTTGCTCTCCCTACAATTAGAGCACGTGTCTTACTCGTGTCAAACCAGTGATTTTGAGTACGAGTACACTAGTTACAAACTCGTGTTTGTCACCAGTCTGACACGTCACTAAGTTTGTGCCTAACACGTGTTTTTCGCACAAGTTCAGGTGTTTGACACGTGTCATAATTACTTGCGATTACCGCTTCTGATCCTTAGCTGAGTATTCAAATTGCAGTAATGTGCTTACTTTTTTCTTGCTTGTGAATACCTATGATATACCTGAATCAAAGTCAAAGTTAAACACAATTTCTTTTTTATTCGCGAATTCCATATGATAAAATGTTAAAAGAATTTTTCTGCAGAGTCTAATTAAATCCAAACCAGGCATAATAACCAGCCATTCGAGACAAAGAGCTGAGTGAGAAGTGAGACAGATTGGATAGGATTGAAAGCAGCAGAATTCACGTGCCAAATCATTGCGGCAAGTCAATTTTGGCTTTAACCGATTCCTTAGGGACGAGTCCAAGCATTGGCAACAATAATTCTCCAGGATTTTAACTTTCAATCCCCTTGAAGAGGCTGCAAAATGTTATTTTTACTTTAAAAAATGTTTTTATTGAGAAATATTATTTAAATTGTTTTAAAAACACATATTTTAAAAACTAAAAAATTAACTTTACCAAGCGCTTGATTTAAAAATTAATTAGGTATTTTTAATTTTTCTTTATTTTAGAACATATTTTACAACAATTTTAATATTTTAAATTAAATTAAATTGTAAACAATATTTTTCTTGTAAGTATGATTTAAATGTACCCATTTTATTTATATAGATCAGCAAATATTTTTTTAAATTTGTCTTTAAATTTTCACTCCGATCTGTGAGGAAGTAAATTAAGCTAAAAGTAAAAAGCAATTTACATCTAATGTCAAGGGATCTTACTTACAATTAACCTAACAGGTACAGATACTTGAAAATTAAAAGTGAAACTTTCTCACAATCCAAGGGGATATATCACTTCATTTAAATGTTGACCACTAACATTTTCCAGTATTTTTCTTTTTGCACAAGCGGTAAAAAAATTACAAATTAATAAAAATTTTCATGCCTTTCATTTTTGACTGATTTACAGAAGAAGAATAAAAAACATATTTTAGACCGTTTATCGCTTTAGAGTTTGTTGTGTTTTTGTTTTAATAAATATAAACCGATAAAAATGATACTTGTCAACAACGATGGAAACGGCGCCATCCTTGGTGGCGACGGCGCTCATTTCTCTGCCGACGAGCCTGGTCACTTTGGGATCATCGGTGATTGTGACGACCTGCCTGGCAGACCGAATGAGTAGCAGCTTCTCCGTCGACATCTCAGGTCAAACTGAACACGTCTTTTGAAAGGGACTCTCAACGGAGGAATGTTTTTTATTATCACTTTTTCCTCCCCTTGTGGTTGACGACAACAAGCATAAAAGTCGTAAAAGCTGTAAAGACTCGTGACCCTGAGAAACGCTGCTGATGCTCTTAGTGACCAATATGAGTCAGGTGATCGACGCAAAACAGGTTTTTTAAAATTAAATTCCACTAGTCGTAAACACGAAACTGTTAATTTGAATAAATAAAAAAGATGCAGATTTTAACGGTGCTTGCATGCGTTAAATGGAATATTAATGTTTGATGAAACCAAAATTGCATTTTTGCGAGCAATTAAAAAAGGATTTCCTGTGCGTGAGCTCAACTATTAGAAAGATTGAAGATTGAAGATGTCCTTGTGCAGATTTCGATTTTGCAACACTCTTTTGCGCGCAAACTAAACAAAGCATGAACTGCATTTAACACTTTCTGAAATACTGTCTGATTTATTAGAGATAATATCAGATTTTTAAATAATTATATTAACATGAAAATCTCTAATTGTGGGAAAATGTTAAATATATATAAAATCTGTTCATATCAGTGAGACACTTAAACCCTGCATCAAGAGCAAGAAAAATAGAATTTGCTAAAAAAGTGTTTATTAAATTACAAAATTTTAGTAAAAAAACAGGTTTGTTATAATTCATTTAAATTTTAATTTAGATTTTTCAATCCAGGAGTCATTCTAATATGCAAATCAACATAAAAGAAATCTATCTTCCCTCCAGCTCAGCATGATTTGTGTCAGTGTGTATTATTTTTTATAGTATTTAAAAAAATTTGCATGAAAGCAGGTTATTTTATTTCCTTGAAGCAAAGGCGTACGTATATACGCTCTCGATCGTGCGTTCGTCCCCACCGCAAACAAGAACAAGCGCGGCCAGCAGCAGAAGGAAGCAGGCCAGCAAGCAGCTCTCTCGACAAGGCGTTTATTTTAGTTCAGAGTCAACATGGCAACTGTTGGTGTCGGAGCCTTTTTGCTCGTGCTGCTGGCCTTTGTCGGCGCCGACGACGCCACCGACTCAAAGGTAAAAGACCGGCTGCCGAGTTCAAACGGTTTGTTTTAACTGGGAGCTCTCCTGTTTTGCATTTCATGCATGGAGAGAAATTTCTCTGTGAAAATATTTCTGAAGAAACAGTTAATTAAAATTTATAAATTTTTATTTGTTGATTTAATTCGGTTGTTGCCATGCTGCGTGGCAAGATCAATGAAAAGCGAGTAGCTTTCAAAATAACTTTCTCTCGTGTAGGTGCACCTGAAGGTCTACTATGAGTCGCTGTGCCCTGACAGCGTTCGATTTGTCAGGAACCAACTGATTCCCACCTGGAACTCGCTCGGCGGAGACTACCTTCAAATTGACTTCCTGCCTTTTGGCAAAGCCAGGGTAATTTTTATTTTGTTAATTAATATTTTTTTTAAATATGATAAATTATTATTTTTTTTAAAAATTTTTCCTGCAAGAGTGCAAGGGTCAAAGATTTTACCAAATCAATAATTTCTATTTATTTTTCCTGAAAATCGGCATCCAGAGACAGGCCATTTGTCATATTAAATGTAATATACGTTGCAAGTTTTGGTTTTTTTAATATTTTTACAAAGTTAAATTATTGTTTCAATTGTAGAGAGTAAACATTTTTAAAAACAGGTAAAAAATTATTCTATAGCTTTCTGTAACTCGTTTTTTTTAATTTTTAAAGAAATTAAACATTATCCTCCCTTGCAAAAAACCTATTTTTATGTAGCAAATTTGTTAGTAAATTCCACTCGACCTGATATTAATTAAACAATTTTAAATGAGAAAATTGCTGCTATTGCCGTAGTGACATATAAAACCAATTAACTATAATAGAGGTACTTAAATAATTCATGTCGTCGATTCATATGCTAGAATGTGCAAGCTCGTGTGTTCGTTCATGGTTGAATAGACGCCCGGCGAGATGAGATGAGGTCAACATCCCATCTGAAGAATTGAACGCACTCGAGCGGTCAGTCAACCGGCTTGTATCTATACATATTTGCATTATTTGCAGAGCTCGCGGAAACCAGGAGGCGGTTTGTCCTTCACCTGCCAGCACGGGCCCCGCGAGTGCGCCGGCAACATGGTGATGGCGTGCGGCCTCAGCAACCTCCTCACCGACCACGACCTCAGGGTGAAGTTCGTCGGCTGCGTCATGAGCAGCTCAGACCCACCCAGCGCTGGAGCCAAGGTGAGACAAACTCGGATTAAAATAATGGGAATTAAGTTTTGCAATTTATTTTAATAGAGAAGTTTATTAAGGAGAAATTAATTAGAGCTGAAGTGCGTACACAAGTTATTACTTTTTTTTTAATGGGTTTCTGTAAAACTAAATAGTCAGTTTCAACGATTTAATTGCTTATTTTTCTTTTTATCCTATTTTTAATGGTCAATTTTGTTTCCTTGGAAAAAAATATTATTTTAAATCGTTAAAGAGAGGCAGGAAAACTCCAACAAATAAACATTTCATTTTACCTGTCAACAACTTTTAATTTTTCCTTATCTTTGCAGTGCGCTCCTACCGTTGGCCTGGACTACAGTGTGATCGAGGAGTGCATGGACTCTCCAGCTGGCGAGGCTCTGCTCTACAACTACGAGCAGCGCACCCTGAAACTCTACCCTAAAGGCCTTCCGTTTGTGCCCACCATCACCATCAACGGCGTAAGTCCCTACGTTATAAAATTAAAGTTCGTTTTTTATTTTATTAATTTGCATATCAGAAATTCGACCAAGACGCTCAGGATGCTTCTTTGAGGGACCTGAAGTCGGTTGTGTGCGCCTACATTCCTGAGTCTGCCAGACCGGCGCAGTGTCTTTGAAGGATTTTTGTCAGAGCAATTTTTAAATGATTATTTTTGCAGGAGAATTAATAAAAAATAATTAAAAAATCAAAATGTTTTGTTTTTTCCTGATATGTTTCCGGTACGTTGAATATAAAATTTTTGATTCTATAATGGTGGAAATTTACAGAGATTTAAAAATCTGACATTTTCTCGAAATTAAAAAAATCATGTTTTGCTCAGTTTTTATTAGGGTTAAAAAACCCGTCAATCATCAAAATATTCCTAAAAGTATTTAAGTATTTTATTTTATATTAATTCTTTAAATTTAATTTAAGAAATGAAATCCCCAAATTTTCTGGAAAGCTGACATTTTTACCATTTTTCTGTTGATCAAGTTTCAAATTCTTTAAAATCAACCCTAAGCTCCTCTTCATTTCTAATCTGGCCAGAAAAATTACAATCACAGTCAAGACAGTTTTTTAGATAACTTAAATTATTAAAACATTTTCCTCGCTGAATAAATTTGAAGGTTCAAGGGTGCAATTTCAAATTCTCTTAACCCTGTTAATATTCTACTTTTACAGTGTTTATTTAAAAACATTTTCTAGTGTGTTTAATATTTTCTGGACTAATTCTATTATTCGGTCCTGAAGAGACAGTCCTATATATTCCACTGAATTCCCGTCTCGTGTTGTGTGCTTTGCATATTATTCTGCTCTCGGCTATAATTGAGTCATGGAAATATGATATGCACTCGCAGGTCGAGCAGGGTTTATCCGTGCCGAGCGACTCACGCAACATACACACACATACACAAACAGAGCACAGTGAAATGCTTTCTCTGTGTGTATTTCCGAATTAGAGTCAGCAGAGCGCGAATGATAATTATCATCAGGGCAGCGAGGCAGATGATCTCCTCTCGAGCGTCCATAAGGTCATCACAGGATTATAGACTGCAGCAAATTATTCAAGACCGCCGGCCGCTCGCGCGCGTCGTTTCACTCTCTGCAAATCAGAATGTAACTTTATAAATTTATTCCCCAAATTATATATAATATTTATATTTTTTTTTGAGTTAAAATGTGTATCAGGAAATACGTTTTTGCGAGGTCCTGGGACAGGGAGGGGTTGGGGGTGGTGGAGGAGCGAGTGTTAAACTTCACTGACGGGTGGGACTATTAATTATGCGCCTCTTCACTCCAGAGAGGCGTGGCAAGCCCAATTTCAACAGCATGTCCAGCGTTTGAAATATTCATGGTCGTCGGCAAAACGAGCAAATTAGATTTAGAACTAACTCACCACTCGATTCACAAGCCAAAATTTTTAAAACTCACAAATTAGGAACCGGTTAGGGTCATTTCAAAATAAAAAATATGAGAAAAACACCCCTTATTCCCCTCAGTCCATTAGGTGAGGTAATGATGAATCTAACGGTGTTCTGCTTTTGCATTTCTGACAGTTAGAACCTGAGTTTTAAAGGTATTAAATTGAAAATTTGTGACTTCCAAATTTCAGAGTTCAATTAATCGAAAATGGACGGGAAATCGCTGAAATCACCCCCTCCCCCTCCCTAGTTCACACGTACCTCTGAATTAATTTTAAAATAATTCCCAATTTCCAGATTATAAAAAATTGGCGGTTATATGAAAAGTTACAAAAACAGAACAAAAGTATTCGGAAAATGCCCCGTAGTTAAATTGATGCTCATTCTATCGAAATTGACAAGAGAAGAAGTCCAGTAAAAGCCAAAAAAAGGAATATTTAGGCTCAAAACACTCTGGCAAAATTTTAATATGGTTTTAAAACGGGTTAAAATGTGCTTTTAGCTCAAAGTATGAATCAAACAGCCGTAACAAGAACATGCGAATGTTCCTCAAAATAAAATTTTATAAAATAATTAAAAACCCTTATTTGTCTCGCCAGTGGGCAAGAAAATTCTAATTCATCCCATTATTAATTATTAAATCCGAGATTTACTGCTAATTTTCTTCTGAAATTGAAAAATTAGAGGTTTTGAAGTGGAATGTCTCGAAAACGAAAGCAAAACCCCTCTAAATCTTTCACTCAAGTTCGCATATGGACTATTTTTTAGTCTTGACTTTCAGATTTTTGTAAATGACTACTGTGGTTAAATGCAATGAAGAAAGAAAAAGAGCCTTCTATGCTTGTTTGTATAAGTTTTTTAGGGAAGGGGCCCAATGTAATATTCTTTTTTAAACTAGAAAACAGGAATATTTGATGTTACGTTTTATATATTTTTCAAAAACTGACCTGAAAACCCCGCAAAAATAAAATATATATAAAAGAAAGAAGGATTTTTTAAATGTTTTTTTTTTAATATTTTTTGCTTGATGCGAAGCTAGTTTTTAAATCTCAGCAATGGTATTTTTTATTTCCATTAAAATAATTACATTAAAAAATAGTAATGAAAAAGCATCCCTCTAACTGTCAACTTTAGACAAGAGGAAGGAAAAGAAAGGCAGCTGCTGCGTGAAACCGGTCAGCGGGGGTTGCAGCCGTTCTTAATGAGACGAGAACACAAAGTCCGGGATAAGTCATAGCCAGAGATAACCGCAGCGGCTCCGTGGAGGATTGCGGTGAGCTGGAGCTGAAGAGAGAGAGAGAGAGAGAGAGAGAGAGAGAGAGAGAGAGAGAGAGAGAGAGAGAGAGAGAGAGAGAGAGAGAGAGCCCGAATACAAGTAAGTGCACAGCCAACAACAACAACAACGCGCCGCCGCATCTTCTTTTTATTTCGGAAAGGCCTTCTGCGGTGGATTTTCAGAGTCTCCGGGGCATTTAGACGGGGCTCTCTCTCTCTCTCTCTCTCTCTCTCTCTCTCTCTCCAGTTTGCTTTTCCTTCGTGCGTATGTGTGTGTGTGTGTGTGTGTGTGTGCCACCCCGGGCGAATGATTAATAATGAGCAGCAAACCGACCGGCGTGCCTGCCCATCGCGAAACTTTTCACTCATTGTCGGCAGCAGCCCCTCTGTTGCTTTTTAATGCAGCCCTTAATTAGCAAACTGCGCAGATTATACCTACGCAGCTCGATTCGCTCCACCACTTATGTGTCAAAGAGGCTTGTTTAAATTCAAGAGAAGCGAGCAGGAGAAAATATATGAGAGAGGATATTCGCGTGGCTGTGACTGGCACGACACTCCCGTCGGCCAGGTTGCATACCTAAAACACGAAATCGACGGGAATATTTTAACCAACAAAAATAAAATTGTGTCCTAAAATTTGTAATGGATAAAAATTTGGTAGAGTTGTTGAATTGATGTTAAAATTCCAATTTCGTCTGCAAGGACAGTTTTTGGCCGCAAATATAGTTTTTAGGTAAAATTAATTAGTTTTAAATTTAAAACAATTCACCAGTTCAGTTTCGAAACAGCCAAAAGATGGCGCCATCGTATACTTTCTTAATAAATTTATTTTTAAGGCACTTCCGCTGCGATTTCAGACTCAATCCTGCTACTGTGCGTTCTTCACTTAAAATGTTTTCTTTTGACGTGCTGAAAACCAAAATAGGTTAAGCCAATCACCGTAGATTCGTAAAAAGCTATTTTTTGAAATATAAAATCTTTTCCAAAGCTTCTACGGTCAATGGCTGAACTAATTTTGTTTTTCAGAACGTCAAAAGAAAGCGTCTTAAGTGAAGAATACAAAATTACAGGATTGAGTCTGAAATCGCAGCGGAAGTGCATTAAAATTAAATTTATTACTAAAGTATTACAGTGGCGGCTTCGAACAACTGGTGAATTAAAAGCAATCACTTTTTTAAGTACAAGTAGATGCTATTAGATGGTTTTTCCATTTAAATGAAATTTGAAGAGCTTTAAATTGCAGGAAATAGTCATTTACTGTCAGATAACACAAACATAATATAAAAAAACAGTCCTAACTCCTAACAAAATAGAGTAAAGAATCGTGTCTTGATGTCTTTGTCCGCGTGCCTGTTTTCCCTTTGATAGAATTGGATTAGCGTAGTATTCCATGCAACTTTTCAAATCAAATTTCTGTTGTATAGATGTAGAACAAAAAAAGAAGAAGAAGTACATTATATAAAAATATGCAGAGAGCGGCGGCGCGAGCAAAAGAAAAGCGGACGAAACGTGAGGGCGAGCGGCTCCATTCGTCTCTCACGACCTTTGACGCAGACAATTCCTCCGCTTCGTACTTTAATAGAGTTTATAAATGTATTTTATGTGACCATGCGACACGAGACGAGAATCTCGTTTCGCTCTCTCACGCTCGCTCGTCGAGAGCGGAAAAAATTTTCACAACTGCCCTTGACGCAGCAAATGCCGTAAAATTTTAAGAATAAAAATTTTCACGGCAATTTTCTCGTCAAAAATGTCGGTCTTAATTAATAGATATTTTATTTTTAGAAAATAAATTTTGAAACTAATTTTTAGCTGTATAAAATGAATTAAATTTATTTACTATTTGTCATCAGTTTAAGGAATGGAACTTTGGAAGAAATCTTTTTGATTTGGTATCTTTAAAATCAGCATCAGTTTGTGTACGAAAGTGACACGCGTCTTTAGTTGTTGTTGATGTATATTTAATCCAAAAACAAGATAAGATAGAGGCTGCGATTGCTGGCAGAATTTAAAGTGACTCCCGTTTGGACGCACTCTATAGCGCCGAAATGGTCAGGGCTATTTGTATTTTCGTGCTGGCAATTTTGGTGGGCCACTCGAGCTGCCAGGATGATGAGTTTTTGTACGACACGTTTCCCGAAGGCTTCATGTGGGGCTCGGCCACCTCAGCGTACCAAATCGAGGGCGCCTGGGACCAGGACGGTATACTCTCACCACTGTTGACCAACTTTTTGTTATGAAATACAATTTTTCATTAGAAAGCATTCCTAAAGCCAACGATTTTTTTATTTGAATAATTGTAGTTCGTATCAAAAATCCTAAAAAATGTATTTGATTTAAAAGTAGGTATAGAAGGTAATTATTAAAATTTTAAGTTTTTAATTTTAAAAAAGTACCCCATGCTTTTGAAATAGCAATAAACGGTAACTTGAGATGTGATGTGAAATGGCTAAAGATTTGGTCTTTATTAAATTTTTATTCATGAAATCTTAAATCATGTACAACTAAAAGACGGTTAAAAATTTTAATTTAAAATATTGTTTAGAACGGAAAATGGGGATTAAATTATTAAAAGTAAAATGTTTAAACAAAATTTAATCTGAAATATTTGACCGGTGTAAAGTGGGAGAGCAAACTGAAGTTAAAGTGATTACTAGATTTTTTTAATCTGTAATCTAACTTTTGCAATTCTTTAAAGCGTTAAAAATTTGTGTAAAAATACCATGCACAAATCATTTTCCATCCGTGGGACAGTGTGGGAGTCCTGTTTTCTTATTTAAAAAACCTACTACGAATAACTACTGAAAAAGGTACGGTTTTTTTTCTTAAAAAGAAAGAAATCTTTCCACGTCATTTCGTAGTCAAGGGTCTTGGATTTTGATGCAATTTGGTGATGTTGTTCCCATATTAAACCTACGACTTCCATGAAAATTTCAGGTCAAAATTAAAAATTTCCATTTTTACAGTGTCTTGAAGTTTGTGATTTTTTAAATTGACAATTTCTCTTGGGCGAGTTATTACTTTTTAGGTTATAACTTTTATTGTGATAGACTGAAGTTTTAAAAATAATATCCTAAATTTCACGCCCAATAATTTGCTCACGCTGACCACCTTCATAGGCCAAAGACCCTCAAAACGGGTCAAATTTGTCAACAAAATAAAAACAATCATAGCGAAGGGAACACAAAAGTTTTAGAGTTAGCCAAAATGGGCCTCAATTAATGAATGTGGTTGATAACTAAAATATTTTGTGGCATGTTTTTTCCTAGTTTTTGACCAATTTGCTCCCAAATTTATGAGAAACATTTTTTGAATCGTAAAAATCGAATTATTTTGCAATATCACCGATTTCACGCAGTTTTCGACCAGATTCAGGGTCAATGTGATTACCCTTTACTAAATATTTATTTATAGGTTAAACAATAATAAGAAATAAATAAAAAATGGGCATTGTCTTTTATCTGTATTACAATTATTCCCTCTCTCATTTTTTTTAATTATTTTTTAGTAATTTAATTTATCTCACTGTATCTCATACATTACAAAAGGCAAAATTTTAAAATTTCCTCATTTTAAATCAATTTCCAGGCAAGGGTGAGTCCATCTGGGACCGTTTTGTGCACGACGACGTGCCGCACATAGTGGACGGCAGCACCGGAGACGTGGCCTGCGACTCTTACAATTTGTACCAGGAGGATGTGGCTTTGTTGAAAAACCTGGGCGTGAGTCGGCCGCCGAATTTTTTTAATCGAATCACCCGTTGTAACCGTATATCCCTCCCAAAGGTGTCTTTCTACCGGTTTTCTCTTTCCTGGTCTCGACTGATCCCGAGCGGAGACCTTCGTTACGGCTTCAACCAGGCTGGCATTGATTATTACAATAACCTCATCAATGAGCTGCTAGCCAATGGCATCCAACCGGCGGTAAGAGTGTGTTTGAAATTGTGAGGGTAATTAGGAATTATGAGAGAAAGCTTGACAGGTAGGTGGATCACCTTCTGTAGGTAAGACTTCAGGGGGAATTAAGTAAAATGCTATTGTAGTAAGAAAAAAAATATAATTGTTTCTAATGGTTTTTAAAATGATAAAATTGTGAAATATTAATTAAATAAATAAATTTTGAGTGTCATGAAACGCCTTCAGCTTAAGATTTGTTTGGTAACCTGTTAACACATCACTTTACAGCTTCCCTATAATTTAAATATTAAATCTGTATTTCTCAAAATTAAAATTATTTCAAATACACGAGAAAATTAATAATTTTAACTAACAAAAATTTATTACCTATATATATAGATAAAGTTTTAAATATTTTTAACTAGAACCGAGTAAAAATTTGATTTATTTATTCTTTTAATTAATAGTAAATTTATCAGGTTACTTTGTATCACTGGGACCTGCCGCAAGGGCTGCAGGAGTTCGGTGGCTGGCTGAACGCGAGCGTGACCGACCGTTTCGCAGAGTACTCGGACTTTGCGTTCCTCTTCTTCGGAGACAGGGTCCAGACTTGGTTCACCATCAACGAGCCGTGGGTGCAGGCCGTCCAGGGGCACGGCTTTGGCGACTTTGCACCCGGCATCAATCAGTCCGGAATTTTGGACTACCAGGCGGGACACAACCTCATCCTCGCGCACGCCAGGGCATGGCGCATCTACGACGGAAAATACAGACCCACTCAAGGAGGTCAATTAAATACGTTAATTAAAAAAATTAAATAGCATTGAATAAAAAAAATAGCTGGCAGTCAGAAGAAACAACACTTCAGGAATGGAAGTTTTAGATTTTCCCCAAAAATTATCGTTTTTTAGATTTTTTATTGTAAAGTAGTTGGTTTTCCAAGTCGATTTTGACTTAATTAGTCCTGCTAACAAGCCTAGAAAATTTAAAAAGCTATATTTGCCAAATTCCCAGCAAAATTCTAAATTTCAAGGATGTTTTGAAAAATAAAAATTGATCTTTTGAAAGAAGATCTAAATATATGCAGTAAAATAATTTTTAAATCTTTGAAATATTGCTAATCAGTCTATCAGATCAAAACCATTTTTTAATTAAGCACCAGCCGTTAATTCTTCGAAATTGGCTGGACTTCCAAAGATTACAACTAAATATATTCTTCTTTTAAAAATAAAAAAATTCTCAACCAGAATATCAGCAGTAGGACTCGGAAATTCGACTGACCACAATCAATTCAATAGCCAATAATTGAGATGTTTTTAATTTTTACGGTATTTCACCTCTAAAAAGCACTAAAAATTAGTACATTAATTTTAATTCTCAGGAAGAATTGGATTCAACATGTACACGAGTTTTCTGGAGCCGAAAACCGACAACCCAGACGACATTTTCGCTGCTGAGAGAGCGATGCAATTTTTGGTTAGATTTTTGGCTTGGTTAAAAGCAAAATTTTAAATTTTCGCTAATAGATTGGCTGGTTTGGACATCCGGTTTACAGCCAGGACGGAGACTATCCTGCTGTCATGAAGGAGTTCGTTGCCTTCCACAGCGCCGAGGAGGGATATCCAGAGTCTCGCCTACCGCAGTTTACACCTGAAGAAATCGCTTATGTCAAGGGTAATTTAAAATAAAATAAAAAATTAATTCATGAGGCGTTTCTATTAAAATCTTACTTAGGATGAGATGAGATATATTTTAGAAAAAAAAATTTAAATCATTTTTTTTCAATCTGGATTTCTGATAAAAAAAAAACAATTATTTTTTTTCAACAGGCACTTACGATTTCTTCGGTCTGAATCACTACACGACGATGTTAGCTGAGAACGGGCTCTTCCCCTACACACCAAGCTACATCAGGGACGGCGAAATCATCCCCAGTTTCAACGCGAGCTGGCCCGAATCAGCTGCCATCTGGCTCAGAGTGAGTCTATATAGGTTCAAATTTAAATATTACCTGAATTATCCCGAATTTCCAGGTGGTTCCGTGGGGCTTCCGCAAAGTTCTGAATTGGGTTTCAAACGAGTATAACGGCGTTCCGATTTTCGTGACTGAAAACGGCTACGCGGACAGTCCGGACCAGATTGACGACGTTGACCGCGTTAATTATTACACGGTAAATTGTATTTCTAAAAAATCGCGTAAAAATGTCGGTTCAATTTAATTTTTTAAATTAAATCGAAAAGTTTAACCCACGACAAAAATGATTACTTATTAACAAACTTATTATTTCAGAGCTATATTAACGAGATGCTGAAAGCAATTAAATTAGACGGCGTGAATGTGATCGGCTACACGGCGTGGAGTTTGATTGACAACTTCGAGTGGACGGCTGGTTACACGTGAGACTGTCCAGACGCGATTGGTGCCACGCTCATTAACCCGTTTGTTTCCTCAGGGAGCGCTTTGGCCTCTACCACGTCGACTTTAACGACCCGCTGCGCCCGCGAACACCAAAATCGTCGGCTACCTTTTACAAACAGGTCATCGCGGACAACGGTTTTCCTGCGCCTCCACCAAAATTGTAAATTAGTTTGAAATAAATTTCCTTCAGAAAATATTTATTAGTTTTATTTTTAATCACTCTTTAAATACTTAGTCATATATCAACCATTAAAATCAAATTTATTTGGGAGCGTTAGCAGAGTTCGGGAAAAATTTTAAAAACAAAAATTAAATAATTGCTCAAATTCCATCCCAAAGAATATTATTATATAATTGTTAAAAATTCATCGTTAAATCACATCTTCTTTTATATATACCTGCTATTTTTGCAGAAAAACGACGATTTTGACGGAATATATTTTAGTGGGAATAAGTAGAAACAAAATCAAAGTCAGTTTTAACTATGCGATTGATTTCTTGCACGTGATAGGGCTTAATTAAAAATAAATGAAAGGTAAATTTATTTTAGAGACGATGTTTACCAATTAGCCTGAAACACCAAAAACACTCATAAGCAAATATAGGTTTTTTTTAATTGGGATTTATTTTCATATTTTCAAGCGTTTGCACATGTCATGTTTGTTTTGGTTATCACGTATAGCAGAACATTTAATTTTGTCAGAGAAGTAGTGCCATTCTTCCACAGAAAAATACAATTTTTTAGTAAAGATGTTATAAAATGTTTTCTGTAAATATGCGATTACAAACAGATATTTCTCACTATTTTAGTTTTGAGTTCTGTTAACCATGGGAAACACTAACTCTGAAAACAAAGCCTGAAAGTAAATATTTAAACTGAGCGTAGGGGCTTGCAATTTGTTGGAATAAATAAGAATAAAACGGCAAATCATTAGAATTCCTGTTGTTTGTTGAAAATATAGCAGGAAAGGAGGAAGGAGGCTTTCTTTCTACTATTTCTCTTAATTTCTATCAGAATGTTATTGCTTAAAACGAAATTAAATTCTGTACAAAAACAGCCCAACTCATCTGAGCCCTCTAGTAACCTTAATGTACGATGTTAATGTATATTCGGCAGGACAAGAGCGTATCGAATGAAACTGCTGGCCCCGTTTGTAAGTGTTGAAGTGCTCGAAAACTGTTTTCAAGTTCAAAGCAACCGCCCGTGGAATGACCTCCCACCGAATCTGTGTCTCAACGAAAACTTAAGTGCATTCAAAGAACACTTAAAAGAACAGTTTTTCAAGAAATTTTGAATCAATGTCTCACTTCTCTCTAATAATTATGATCCTATTATTAAATTTATTTGTCAATTTTCGTAATAGGTCAACACAGATGAGCTCCATTATCGGGGATTCTGTAAGGCTTGAATTTTTTTTAGATAAATTTAGATGATTTTTTTCTATGAATTGCATGAGTGGAGCTCATGTCTTGGTCCCGTGACAATTGGCAGCTCAGAAAATAATAGTTAACCCTGTCCATTGATTTATTAATCGTGAAATTTGTTGGAGTGCACTATTTTTGTCCAGCTGAGAGATGTTTACTGTAAATAGGTCAATCAGAGAACGCACGTCAAACGAAGCAATCAATAAAAAGGAGAAGGTTGCCGGCTTGTTATGCATTATAAGAAAGTAGTTTATGCGCTATTCAAATGTTTACGGGCCAAATCGTCGGCCCAGCCCAGCCATTAATCGCGCTTTCCGCAAAACACGCACCTGCTGAAGACGCAGGGTGTGGCGGCTGAAAGAAAACTTCAGCCTGCCGCATGTCATCAGCGCTAATGGCCCGATTATATTTATAAGAAAAAAAGATTTTTCGCACCTAGGGGGGAAAATGCGGAAAAGCTGGGAAAAATTTAATTTTAATTAGGGCGTTTCGTCTTGTTGCGAGAATAAACGAATTAATTCCAATGCGGATGAAACAACACCGCTGTTGGGGCTTTAGCGTTGCTCATTATAATATGTATCATCATCCTCTTCGTTTTCTCCCCCGTGCGAGAGAGCGCGCGCGTTTAATCCCTCTCGTCGCCACATTTGCGTTGGCATGTTATTAGCGCGGGTAAGACTCGCGTTTGCAACGCCAGATGCCCGCTGATAAATGTACCGCAGAGCAATTTTATCGCGTCTTTGCTCCTTTCCACCAACACTGTGAACATTTTTGTGCTGCGTGGGTATTTCGTAATAGGAGAATTTGGTTTTATTTTGAAAAATGTATAAATAAACCGTTCACCGATATTAATTAATTTTAAAATGAATGGAATGGAAGGCGAATTCGGTTTAATATTTTTTAAAAAACAAACAAAATAATATCGCAATATATTTGTTTACTGTTTTATGATTAAAATTTTTCTGTCAAAGAAAAATATTACGATTAAAATAAATGAAAATAAAAAAGGCAGAAACTGCATGGAACGAAGCGCTAAATAAAATATTTCTCATGAAACAAATGAGAACAAATTGATTTTGGTCTAGTCACCTTGGCTAGGGCAGCCGTTAAAATATTTCTTAACCAGTTAAAGATCAAAAGTCAAATAGCTGCTCGCTACGCCGTCTTAGAATGCCTCTGGTTCCCATCATAGTTGTGAAATTAATTCTTTATATTGACTATACTGTCAACTGATTGATATTGACATATGCCATTGTAGATTATTTAATTATTCTTTGCATGCGAAGATAACAAATTTTTAAGTAGTGCTTTGCTGGCCCACAGTAAGGAACACGTTATGTTGTTGACTATCGCAAAGTGATTCATTATTGAGTTTGGGGAATTTAGCTACAGTGTGTTTATCTCGCTACATTTTGCAATAATCAAATTAGAATCGAACAACAGTTAAATTTTATAACTTACCAAACTTCTCGAAAAATTAAACGATTGGTAAGTGGATTTTCTTTTGGCTCAGAATTCTTTTGTCACGATCTTTCCACCGGTTCGTGAGAATTCTGAGATAAACAGCCCCTCTGCAATCGGGAAATAAATCTAGATTTCCAACAGCAAGAGCTCACCGGACCAAAATTTAAACGCGGCAGCTTGGGAAAATTTTAAGATCTTTCACAAATTGTAGAAAGTAAAGGTATTTTTTCACAACGTTTTTCAAAAAATCATTTAATAAATTAGAATGTGTATTTTAGAATATTTAATGACTTAGATAAAAAAGTCACGAATAGGACAAAAGTTCGCTGTAGTAAAGTAGGAAGGAACTTTTAGTCTTCAGCGGAAATCCTAATGCACTTTTCCTGTATCCTTTCCGGCGAGAAGGAAAATAATTCTTTCCTCGTAGCGCAGTGATAGAATTGATTCCACGGAAGCGACAGCGTGCAATCGAAGCCTGCTTCAAGGGCTGCTTAATATGCCATTAGACGTTCTTGTTAGGGAATTATTCCCTTTTATATCAAGAATATCATCCGCGCGGTATATTCATGTATGCGCCAGCTTCTAATAATTGATTCTTGTCACCCCCTTTTGTTCCACTGATTATATTGATGACTGCTGAATTCCAATTAAACACCGCGCGTGTGTGTGTGTGTGAGTGCCGGTCATGCCAAGCCTGCATCATCATTACCAGCGATAAGATCAAAAGTATTTGTGCGAGTGTGTGTGCACAGGGGTAGGCTACCCGTTCTCATAAGTGGGGAACAACACCACAGGGGTACATTTTTATTAAATATAAAATTAATCAAATTTTTTTTAGTTTGTTTAGATTAAAAATAAAAATGGAAAGGATAATAACACCGAGGTCCGGATTCACGCGACGCGCAGATATGGCGTCTAGTTGAGTACTGCGGGAAAACTTACAAACGTAAAATGAAATTGGCTTGGAAATTTATCATGAAAATTCCTTCAGCACAATGAATATTTTTGTTGTTATTTCTTTACTGACAGTTGATTAGCCCGGAAATTAGCGAATCGACCGTTAGATGGCAATATCGGGCTGATGTAAATGTAACAAAATACGCGGGAAAATGAAATTATAACGTCGGCACGCCTCTTTTTCTACGCTTCTGATTGGCCGCTGGACTTTCTCCTGATTGGCCTCCATTATTTCGACGCCATATTGACTTCTGACCGGCGGGAACCAAGACAGATCGCAACCCGGACCCCGGTGGATAATATGTGTGAAGAAAATATTTTCAAGATATTATTAGTTTTAACCACATTTTGGCCTGGTGGATTGCTTAAGCGGTTGGGAATGCCGGAGACCTACTTTTCGTTGGCATTTTTAAACATTTTGCGCCAGAAACGAGAAAAATAGTCTTGATGTAGATTTATCTACTGCGATTAACTTGGTAGATTTAATTTTAGAATACACCAAAGATATTAATTATGTTCAGAATGCACAGCAAGGGAGGGTTGAATCTGAAATCAGAGGAGTAAAAGTTCCAAAAAATCTTATTGAATAGTGGCGCCATCGGTTAACGGCTCTTAACACTACAAACTTTTACAGAGAAGCCATAATTTATGTCTTTATAAAATCAGTATTCACATTTTATAGAGAGAAGCTATTTAAAATCACAATTTGGTAAAGTGGAAAATTTAAAAATGGTCAAAATTTTCCCAATTTTTGGGAATAAATTACTAACTTTTAAAATTCCCAGGTAATAATCGCTTTTTCCACTGGAATTAATCGAAAATAATTTATTTTATACTGAGTTAGAACGCTCATTTGATGGTCTGAACATCATACAAGCAACAAAGAAAAAATCGATAGTCAATATTGAACATTTAGCTATTATTTGCAATTTTCCCGGCAGCCAAAGTCAAATATTCAGAAATTTTCAAGAAAATAAAATGATTCGTCTCATTTTAAATAATATTTTCTACATTCCAAAATTCGCTTAACAAAATTTCCAATTCCAACTAACAAATTCGAGCCTGAAATCAAATCCCACCAGGCTACAACAATCTAGCAAATTCCCTTTCGTAAGAACTGATTTTACAGATACGCACTAAAACAAACGTTCTGGAAAAGTCAGTCGTGGTTTTCCCTGGCCTCTTGCATTTGTATGTATTTTGATACACATACTCCTCGGGACTGGTTTCCAACTGCGCCCGTAATGCCCTTTAATCACACACGCTGCTTCTGAGCATTTGGACTGCTAACTACACGTGTTATATTATTATTATTTTGTGTCGTGAGAGGCGGAGGGATCGTTTTCTCATGTTCCGTGACACTTAAACCAGCACCGATTTCACAGAACTCTCGGCGTCGCTCAATATTTATGTCGAATGAAAGAAAGAAAGAAAAAAAGCGTCGTGTTTTGTGCATTTCAGCCCCAGTGAATGACTGCAGCCAATCTAGGGGAAGTGAATTGCTGCTCCCTTTCATTAATACAAACCAACCTATTGGATTGTTGATGGGGAAAAAATATCGCCGCCGCCGGGCTGCTTGAGTTCCATTGTGCGGGAGTGACGTGCCCTGATTTATAATCGTTTGTTTGCCTTTTCAATGGAAAGAGTTTATTGCGGTATTTAAACAGGGATTGCATTTTTCTCCGTCTGGGAAATTTCCCAATAGAAAATAAACAGTAATTTTGTTTAATTTTTACAAAAAATTACATATTGGACGCAAATAGAAGTTATATTTGTGTTGTCTATTAAATTTTTTAGTCATGAAAATGAAAAATCAAAGCTTGAAAGTTGCAATAAATTAAGGTTGGAGGAAAAATGATTGAATGTTAAAAGATTTTAAATGATTAAATACGAAATGAAAAAAATGGCATGAAAGAACGCAAAATTGTGCATTTTATCAAAAAAACATTTGGTGGGTTTAAGTGGGAAGAAGAAATTTAAAAATTACCAGCACACAAATAAATCTGTAATCTATAATTCTTGCAGGAAAAAGCAAATTAAAAATATTTACGAAACTTTCCAGATTTTCCAACAGCAAAAAATTGGAATTCAAGTTTCTAATTATTCCAAAATTTACTGAGTAATTTAAGTTTGGTTATTTCCGAAATAATAAAAAATACATTTTGCCAAATTTCCGCCCTATTGTCAAATTTGAATATTTATAGCTATTAGGATTTTGCAATATTCTCAAAAATGTTTTCCAATTTCTAAACACGCAGTTTGTTTAAATAAATGAGTATCCTTGAGAGGGAGTCCTTTATCCTCAAAATAAATTAAATCACGATTTTTAGAAGGCATTATTTAAAAGCATTATTAAATGATAAAAAAATTAATTGCCTAATCTAAATTCATTTATGAAACTTTAACAGGAATTTAAGAGAGCAAATAAAATTAATTGCACGAGATAAATTTCTCCGCATAATTTTGATAAGACACGAAACGACACTGCAGTCATAAACGTGAGTCTTTGGCAAAGACCGCGGTGATATACACGTATTTCTTCATCGCACACACCGCAAGCTCGATTCGGCGGCGTTGGCCAAATTGCCGCGTGATGTCGTGATAAATGACGTCAACAATGTCACGCTATTTGCTCGTCCCTTTCTGCGAATGAGTCGTACACGTTTGTGTGTTAAATGCACTGCGCAGGAGGCTCGACGTCGCATCTGGCATTATTAAAAATCATTCCATCCGATTTGTTTAGGGTGGGGCGAATTTTAAATTGGTTCTGGTTGTGTGATTGATGAATTGGCAATATTTCGAATTGAAAAAACGAAACAAGAAACTAATAACTGTCAAAATAAATTTTTTATCGATAAGAATGATTCCGTATCAGTTAGAGCAACGTCGAAGGACTAAATCAAACTAAGAAATATGGTTATTAAGGTGGGTGGTGGCCAATTATTCATGTGGTGATTTAATTATTAATTTCTAACCTAACATTAGTGACCGACGCTTAGGACTTTGAATGTAAAATTAATTTTAATTGAGACTAGAATTTGTAGTAATAGCAACAAATTTATTTTATATTATTAAAAATATTTTAAAGCTGCTAAATATTTAATATTAAATTAACATATACAAGAAAATTTTAAAACAAAAATTACAATTTAAAAAAATAATGTTATAAAATTATGTTAAAACAAAAAATGGTTTTTTAATTTAATTAAAAGAAAGAAAATTATGTTTAAGTCTTTTTTAGACTTACAGCACTTAGATACATAGCTTTATACATTTTAATTTAAAATAAGTTACGTAAGCGATTCTTCTCAAAGGTCTGCTGAAGATCATGTTCATTATTTGCTCCAAGGCGAACGTACAAGCAACAATGCGAGTATGATTTTGCATTATTTCGCACCACCTGTGCTGTCATGAAAGAATGTTTTTTACCAACACAAATAATTCTCTTTTACAATTTTGATTGCTTGCTTTGCACTTTTCACCTGCCGCGGAAATAAGGATATTCTCTCTCTCTGACGCACGTTGAAAAATTTACCATGTTTGTATGATTCTCTCTCCCACAGCGAATTGAATTTTATTGATTGGAACCTGCGCCTAAATTGGGCTGATTATATAGCTCTTCGTTGATTAGATTAAATTTCACGCGACCTTTAACGTGAAGAGTGTTTCTATTTGCTATATTCCATTTAGCGTGGGTGGAAAATGAACGAATAATGAATGGGCTCTTGTTTGCCAGTAAAACAGACGACGGTTAATTAGAACTCCCAAACCAAACCAATTTTTGGAGTGAACATCCTAATCCAAAACATGTGGGTGTGATAGCTGGAGGAAAGGTCATATCGAATTGATTACATAATAATATGAACGGTGCTGCTTATTTCTTTTTTCAAATAGTGCTATTAAATGGCTTGCAGTTGATTCCTGTATATAATATAATTATACCTGTCACAATTCAATTGAAATATTTTCTCAATCTGAAATAAATTTGAAATGTTAGGATAAAATTTTAAAAATAAATAAATATATTTTAAAGATAATCTATATTTTTAAATTCAAAATTTGAAAAGAAATTTGATAAAATAATGTAAAAACCAATCATGTTTAATGACAAAATGACCTTCATTGCTTCAGAAGCCCAGAAATAGCACGTTTAAACGCTAAAACTAACTGGCAATGTGATCCTGCAAAATAGGTGGATGGTTTAACGGGTTTAACAATGATATTTCGATCATCGATTCCGATGAAGTTAAGTCTGGAATTTAGTTTCTAGCGGCGACGCCAAGAACGCTCAGTCCTGACCAAGTTAATTTAACTCAAAAAGTCCATCCTTAAGGGGCAGGGGGTGGGTTTTAGTTCCCGACCATGACCTCAAAAAGGCAAAATTAATGATTTACAATCTAATTCGGATCAAATCCGCTCAAAATCTGCAAAAAAATTGTCCTAAATAAAAATACCACGTTTTTTCAACTTAAATTCAATTTTCTCAAAAAAGAGTGAAGAGTAAATATTAAATTTTTGTTATGTTGTTGCCTCATGTATGGAACACATTTTGGATTTTATTTTAAAATTTAATGTATCAGTGTATGCCAAATTCATTTTTCATTTGATGTATTTTATTTTCATTTTTTTGAAATTTGACTTGATTTTTGTGACCTAGATCTGAGGAACCAAACCAACAGGGCGTCGACAATGTTAATTTCAAATTGTAAGCAAAATCACAAATCTATATTATACTGTTGGTATGGTCCTCAGATCATGGTCACAAAATTAAAAAAAAAATCTGGCATGAGCTGATACATAAAAATTAAAAAAATCCAAAATAGCCAAAATGTGGTTCATTGGAGCAAATAATGAACATGATCTTCTCAGTAGACCTCTGAGAAGAATCGCTTGCCTAACTTTTATGTCAAATATAAGTTAAATTATTTAAGAATGTTGCAAAATAAAAAAATTTTAAATTGAAATAAAAATAAAATCGGTTTGAAATTTTGTTATATTACTTGATTAATGCTTTTTAGATATGAACCAAGATTTTTCGGAGGCAAAAGTTATATTTTTTAGTCCTATAGTTGCATTTCAACATAACATTTTTACTGTATAGAATCAACATAATTTATTTTCTTAAATCAAAATAAAGACATTCAGCTGTTACTGTCAATAAATTTTTAACTTTAATTTTCAATAAAAATATTGGAAGACATCTTAATGTATTATGTGTTTAAAAACCTGTTTACAATATAAAATACATACATACAGGATGAATTAAATATGAAATTTCAATAATAATAAAACAATTAATATAAAAATTTTGGTTGAATTAACAGCTGAATTTCCTTTAATTTGAATAAAGAAAATAAATTATATTAATTCTAAAACAGAAAATTTGTAATATTGAAATGGAACTATTCATCTAGAAAATAAAACTTGCCTCGAGTAAAATCTTGGTTTGCACCTGGCTAGCAAAAATAACTGATTTTTTTCGATTTAAAACCTGTACAAAATACTACTGGTTAATTTGATTAGACTTTTATACCGTGATTTAAATCGATGGGAATGAAAACGTTCAGCTAAATCACGTGGAAAGGACAGGAAAAAGCAGTGGAGCAGCTGGCGCGCGCAAATAAATACAAATAGCCGCATTTCTCGGTGCAACTTCAGATCTATCTACTCTACAGCACAGAGCGAATGCAGCTTAAAATTAATGCTGTGGGAATTTGCTGCTGCTGCTGCTGCTGCCTCGAACTATGTACTTTTTTACAGCCGGCCGCCGCCGCACGAGCCAAAGTGGACTAGTTGGTTGTTAAGGGCCATCAAGTTGTTGTTTTTCCAGGCCGCGGACGGGGGCGGAAAAATACGCGAGAATGCAACAAAATCCGTCGGTGCGGTGTTTAGACACCTGAGACGCTAGACGCAAGCTCGGCTGTTCATAAGCGAGAATCTGATTTCTCTAAAAAGAAACGCGAAGCTCGCTACCTTCCAAAGCAACAGCAGCATATTGAACGAGCAGTGTCTTTTTGCTTGCATTTTATGCTGCAATAAATAGTAATTTAAATCCAAAGAGTTAATTTAAAACTTTACAAACTTTTTAATGCTTCTTTTGATTAGCTGAAAGCCCCAATCGAATCAGCAAATCGTGACAGAAACCTAACCTTTTGATTTTTATTTTTTTAAACGTCCTTGTCACGATTTGCAGGAAACATTTATGACTTTTTAGGACTAGCATGCAGTTTTCAGATTGAAGCGAAAAATATAAAAACAAATTCTGGTGTCGTCTGCAAACGTTTCCGAATCCCGTGTGTCTTACGAAAAGGCCAACTGTCGATAAATTCAGCGGGGGCCAGATGTGCGATAAAATTGGTTCGCACTGCGCAGATCCAAGATGGCGTCTGAATGTGGGAAACAAAAAGCTCTCTTTGGATTGCCGCTCGAGTGTCAAGAATTTGTTTTTACGATCCAAAAGACACAAATTATACGTCACAAAATTGACGAAAATTTGCTTCTTTTCGCGCATCTTCACATGTGACCACTTTTTCGCGCCATACTCCACCGGACGCCATATATGCGCGTCGCACGAATCTGGTCCCCGCTGGATAAATTTATATTTTTGACAGTTAAGAAAAGGGTTTGGAAAATCTAGAATAACCATTGAGTAATTGAAAAAATTAAAACCTGCATTCAATCAGAAAAAACTCCTTATTATTATTTTTTTTATTTCAGGGTTGGTGGGAAAACAAAAACGTTCATGTTAAAAATGAGAGGCAGCGAAACGAAAATAGCCTAATTCATTTAAGGATCATCATGAGATCTTTCTTAAATTTATTAATTAATCTAGAAACGTAATTTTTTTATAATGAGCAAATGTGTAGCAATTTTGGCTTTTCTAACAACAAAAACTGCAATAAAAAGTCTAAAAAATCGTCATTTTTTGCTGGATTCTTCTGTGGGAAGACTGAAGAGCTGCTGGTGACTCAAGCATGCCCGTTAGAAAATATTCTTCGCAGTTATTATATTTCTTTAGCAAATATTTTGGCGAAAATTGACTGGTTCTGGGTATAAAGCAATGAGGCATGAAATTGGCCAAAATTGCTATACAAACCAAATGTTCCAGTTGATTCTATCATTATTTCGATTTTTTTGAAAATGTTGAAATTTCACTTCTTCGTCGCTCAAGCAAAAGGAATATTATATAGTTTTATTTTAAATCATTCATGGGAATTATTCGGAAATCTGTTAAAACGCGCTAGCATTTTTCGTATGGATTAATTTTAAAAGTGAACTTATTAATTCATTGATATCGATCGAATAAACACCAAATTTAAGGTAAATAATAAGTCGTTTTCATTACGGGGTTCAGGCTTGATATTTTTATTTGGTATTTATGCGTTTTTAATTTTTTTAAATCTTAAAAGCTCCTTAAAATATTTTGTAGTTACAAACGCTTGTGACAGTTTCAGTTTCAGAGTGGTGTACGCTTTTATTTAAATATCGAGAAATTTCGCTTCAAAACTTAAGAAATATACGAGTTTTCCGGTCATTTGCAATTAATGCGCACTTCTAAAACTACTCTTGATGAACTAAGGATTAGATGACCTGTAAAACAATTAAAAAAAGAAAATAAGTTAATTTTAATTACCATTTTGTAATAAATAACGCGAAATAAATGTTTATCATTTAAAATTAATTTTATATCAACTGTTGACCGCAATTAAAATATATGGTTGTGGATATTTTCGCTTGAGGAATGCATAATTTTTTTACTAACCAAGCAAACAGTCAGCTTAATTCATCTCCCAAACCATCCATTTTTTATGCTCACCCTATGGTCTAGACAAATAAATCTGTCTGCTTTCAACAAGGGTAAGTTTTTGTTTCCTTTTCCTCATTTTGTTTTATTTTTATTTTTTTTGCATTGGATATATCAAAATAATGCGTTGCGTTATTTCCATGAGCATAATGTAATTATAATTATAAGAGATCCTTGGTCCCATAATTGACGGCGATGGTCCATTTTTAGCGTCGGCGGATTGGGTCTCTAGCAGCCGGCGCGGAGAGGGGAAAAGTTTGAAAAGCTAGCAGGGCCCTCTGCGGGGATTGCTAGCTATTTATAATGAAGCAGAGGCGCCAGAGGCAGGCAGGAGGCTCGCGCTGTGTGTTGGTTCGGTTCGAGTTCAGTTGGACGCAATCGCCGCTCGAGCGAGGCCGCAAGCAGCAAGCAGCTCTGACAGACAAACCAGCCGGCTCTCGAAACAGGTGGTTTTTGCGTTCACCCGAAAAGAAGAAATCATTTATTTCGACAAGATGCGAAAGTCCGAAAACGTGTTCGTCCGACTCTTCCTGATGGCCTGCGCCTTCCGGCTCACTCGTGAGTTCTCTTCGCCCTTTTGCCTTGACATTTTTTCTTTTATTTTTATTTTGTGTGACATTTGTGTTTTCGCGCCGTGTTCTAATAATAAATATTCAGGAGGGGAGCCAAAAAGCATTGTCTGCCGCGGCGGCTTGACCGCGTTTTTCTGCGGATTATATAGGTGTGCACCCCCCGCGTTGTCGTTGCCGCCCTTGATAACGAGTACGACACGAAAGCGTGCTTGCACTGCTTCATGATCAATTTGTTCCGATTTGATAAAAGTACTGGAAAGCAAGGAAAATAAAACCATTAAAAAAACTAATAATTCAAAATTTAATTATTTTAGAAAAAAATTATTCAATTCAGGAAAATTATCAAGGTTAGTAGACATCAAAAGATTTCCTTAATATACTTTGCAATTTTGGCTTAAAAATAATTTAATCGTCGGCTGAGCCAATTATTGCGGTAGAAGCAACATCGAAGATTTTTCACCTTGAAATATTCTATTTATAGGTTTTTACTGCGATTTGCAGAACTGAGGAGGCTTCAAGCACTTTATATATTAATTATTCCCAAGCTAAGAATGCATGTTAAAGGATTAATTATTGCTATAATTAGAACAATAATTTTTTGTTCAAAGTTCAACCATATTATCATGGTCATCTTCATTTTAATAAATAAAATATAAATTTTTCTCCAATGAATTAAAATTAAAATCCTTTCATTGTTTTATTAATTTCCTCCATTCATGAATTAATAGTTCCACAAGAAAAGGCCTCTCTAAATTCCAACTAAACAAGTCTTTCACTTTCCCACCAAGTGCTGGCAAAACCAGAATGACTCACGTGATTTTCCTGAAAGCCTTGTGTAAAATCCTCCGCGGTATTTCGCCTTGGAGCAGACCTTCCCGCCTGCAAGTTGCAAACAACCGCATCCCCGGCTTCACAATCGAACCCCGGCGGTAATTGGCGATCTAATTAATCAATCACGATGGCCGAGCGTGCTGGAATAATTTCGGAGGCATATATTGGGTGTATTGGGAGGTCGCGGCGCATCCGGTCCGCGATTGGGTCACCTGGGAAATAGTTTGCCGCGTGTGACACCGAGTCTTGAATAGTCATAGTGGTTTCAGCTTGCCCCACACCCGGTTCGAATTACAAAATATAATTATTTAAAGACAATTCACGAGGGCCTAAAGGGTTAATATTTATCGAAAATTACAAATCACCTTATTAAAATTATAAAATAAATTGAAATTTCTTAAATTTATACAAAAAATAAAATTTTAGTTCACAATATTGTTTTCAGTTTTTAAAAAATTCAGAGCATTCCTCAATTTTCCAAACAACAATTAATTCAAATCCGGTTTGTGACTAAAACTGCGGGAATCGCAGTCGTTGAAATCCAGTCCGTGCGTGCTGTTTGTATGGAATTCCTGCGGATGGCGCGGACCCTGTGCCATTGGTCGCACCTGAATCATCCGAGGTGCCGCGTGAGTTTCGCCGGCCAATCACGAGGCACCAGCTCGGGAGGCACGGCGCGGCAGCTGACGCAAACGGCTGATTAAAAGCCCCGCACGCTCCACACGTGGATGAGTGATCTCGTAAGCGCGCGCGGCCGCGGCGGCCTCGGCGCGACAGCGAAAAGAAACTACGCGCTCTCGCTGCTTCGCGAGTCGCGCGACTTGGACTCGCAGCTATACTGGACTGCTCTGACGTCATTGCCGCGCCTTTCTTTCTTTCTTTCCCCTTTTCCGGTTATTATGTCAATTGACAACACGCGCATCGTCCAACGTAGAAGATGAGATGCAATTCTTATATTGCTTCTTGTTTTGTGGTCGGTCACTCTTTCTTGACGCAGTAGTTGCTGCTCTCCACTTTTTGTCGCGTGTCATTCAGGAGAAACTCTTTCATCTCGCTCTGAATAGTCTATCTTAAATGAAATAATTAATTTTTAAGTACAAATTTTCACGCGCATAGTGGAAATTGAATTACAGGCTTCATCCTCGTTGAATTCAGAGTGATTTAATTTAACTCTACCAGTTTCTGCCCGAAATAATGTGAAGTCCATTTCTTTAGGAATATTAAAAATGATAATCACCCTCAATCAAATATTTTATTTTGAAATTTTAGATTATTTAATTTTTAGGCTGCTCGAATCAAATCAATTTATTAGCGAATTTGTTATATCCAAGGAATTGATTCCTTTTGTAAAAAATTTAAACGAAGGGAAAAATTTATCGCTCTAGGAGGCAGCCTTGTCTTTTCAGACCGCGTCTGCAGAACTTTAAAGATGCGAAACAGTTGCTAAGATCAAAGAAAAAAATGAACAACTTAACGAATTCAACTATGTATTAAAAAAATTGTGATTAAAAGAAAAACTTTAAGCAGTCATTTTCACAATTTTTTCCATAAATAAAATTTAGAATGCTATAAAAAGTCCATACATTTAATTTTGACAATGCACCATTATTTTTGTTTTTAAATAACCATAAATAATTATACCAATGTGTTTTGCTTCATTTATTGATATTTTGAACTTAAGCAATTATATCTAACCTTGCCTTTTTTATTTCTACTAAATTTCAATGATTTATAAGAAATTAAACAGAACAAATTGTAAATCATTTTTTAGTCATTTTAAAAATATTTTTCCGAACGGAGACACAGTCATAGCTAGGCAATTGACCAGTTGCATAAACCCTTAGTTATTGAAGCTGCCAACAGATGGCGCAACGACAGACTTTCTTAAAAATTTTGTTTTAAGCGGTTTTAAGGCATTTCTGCTGCGATTTCAGACTCAATCCTGCTTCTGTGCATTCTTTACTTAATATGCTTTCTTTTGACGTTCTGAAAACCAAAATCGGTTCTGCCATTCGGCGTAGAAACGTTGGAAAATATTTTTTTATTTAAAAAAAATAGTTTTTCACGATTCTACGGCGATTGGCTGAACCGATTTTGGTTTTCAGCACGTCAAAAAATAGCAAATTAATTGAAGAATGCACAGTAGCTAGATTGAGTCTGAAATCGCAGCGGAAGTGCCTTAAAATCGAAAGTCTACGGTGGCACCATCTGTTGGCGGCTACGAACACTTCGGGTTTATGCAACTGGTGAATTATCGCCATTTTATTTAACTTTAACAGAGCTTTTTTATCCAAAGTACACCGAGAAATCAAGGATTTTGATGAATGAAGAGAAATTAAATAATTGCACATTTAGAAAAATGATTCATTTTTCGCACCTCATGTACAGAATCAAATTTTCCCTTTCCTTGTTTTTATTTCATTAAAATAATTTCAGTTTTTATTTATTCAAAACCTTCCTATAGAAATACCTTATTTCCACACTTGACATGAATTTTATTCTCTCCTGAGTCTGACCATCTCTAAAAGCAGCTGTTTAAAGTTTTGGCTGAAGAATGATTGATGCATTTCGCACCCTTTGAACTAATTTCAAGCCTAATCACTGGGCATGCTGAGTGATTAATTTTAACAATTCACGAGCGGTGATTTATCGCGTCCTCAGCAGGGCGCTACTGTAATTACTTAATTTGCATGACAAAGGGGCTGCTCGATCGAATATCTCTCAACGACGGCAGAAAACGAGACACGCATTCGCATTCTGGCGCTCACGTGTTAAATTCAATTGGGGGAGGAAGAAAGGGGAGGCCGGTTACACGCGTCCATTGAAGCCGTATATTTCCGTGATTTCTTTCGTCTCAATGGAGAACACGAGGTTTATAAAAAGAAACAACGCAACAAGGTCACGGTAGCGCGTCCGATAACCGAATTAACGCAGCCGAAAATGTTTACAAAATAATTATTACGGCGCGTCTCGGCTCTCGTTTCGGAATGCGACGCAGAAGTTGTTCTGTCGGATGTGCCAGGGACGTTTTCGACGCGCTTGGTGCTAATTTTAAAGACAGACGCCCAGAAATAATTTGCAGACACGCTCCTCCCAAAATTTAAAACGGGACGATGGAATGAAATGTTATCTTTGCTCGAGAAAGAAAACATCACGCGACTCACGAGCTTTGTTCCAATGACAATACAAAGCACGGATGTTTTTTTTACAAACGGCAGCTGAGGAATATGAAAAAAAAACGGTTTTGGATTGAAAAGAAATAGAGAAAGGGGTGGAAATGATTAATTTTTGAATAGGTAATTTTAAAACCACGTTTCGTTCATTTTTTAAAATTAATATTCCAAAAAAGCCTTGAAAATAATTTCAATTTGTCTTCGAAAGGTTAAAAAAATTATTTGTTGATCGATTTGTCTACTCACTGAAAATCCAATTCAATTTTAAAATCAAATTCGACTCTCAGTCACAATATTTTAAAATTAAATTTTTGAAATCAAGAAAATCCACTAAAATTTTGAGTTTTCACAATTTCAAGGTAGATTTTAATTTAACAATCAGATTTTCCTCTTTTTCAGTTTGTTCAGTCACAGATTTCCATATCTACAGCAATATTACCATTTTTGAAATAATTAAACCCGGCGTGTCAACAAAAGTTGTGCCTTTCATCTCCTCCGAGCAGAGACAGGGAAAGTTTTCCATTCAATTAACACGAATATCTGCTTGCTACTTTGTCCTCTCGGTGGTGCACGAACCCGTCTAATTATTAGAGCTATGTGAATTGGCTCTCTCGTTGATTGGATGAATGAAGCAGAAAAAGACGCGGCGGCGACAGGCGACACGGCCAGCGGCCGTCCAATTTTATTTTAATCGTCTCTCTGGCTGGCTCGCATCACGCCATCCCGATCGCGACCATTCAAGAGACGCGGCCAATCGTTATTAATACTCATTCTATTGGCCTCACTTAACTAATGTCATTGACAGCATATATGCTCAGATGGATGATGCCAAAACGCTCGTGCCGGAAGTGTTGCAGAAATCAAGGCTGGGATGTTTTCGGTGATAGAATTTTCCGAATATTTCCACCTGAAAGAAATGCCTGGAATTAGTTGAATACCGTATTTTCAAGCTAGGGGGATTAAATTTATCGATCTGATAATTTCAGGAATTCTTTTCAGGTTTTTATAAAAATAGCAACAATTTCAAAACTGATTTATTATACAGTTTTCTATTAAGATAGGATCATTTTAGCAATTTTAAATTGTCTATTCCGTCAATATGCGAGATTTTTTTTTTTAAACATTTACTTAATACTTTCTTTAACTTTGAACTACGAATAAGGTCATCATGGGAAAGTTGTTGGGTAAAAAATCATTATCAGTAGAACATTTTTTTATTTATCTCAACAAAAACAAAAATTTACAGTCTTTTCGAAGCGTTGCAAACTTTCAACTCCTAATGACTTCTATAAAATAAGTTATGAATAAACAATTCTTAGAATTTCGTCAAAATTTGGTGAAATTGCTCGAGTTAATAAAATTATACGCATATAAATAAAGAAATAAATCACAATTCAAGCAAAAACCTTCGATAAAGATTATTAGGCAGTCGTAAACCTTTTAGATGGAAGGCTGATGCATATTTAAATTTGTTTGCCAGAGGCAAGCAGTTGTAAAATTTACATCCCATTCGTTTTAAATATGAAGAGAAATAATTACACAGGCAAAACATGCCGTGCTAATCTCTCATACATATTTCTGTTTCTCCTAAAACTGTCAAATTTTAATTAGTACATAAAATTAGTAGTTAAAGCCGCTCTCTCCGCTGCAAATTCTCTTTTGCTGTTTTATGAAAAGTAGTTAAATCGCGTGTATGTAAGTCAACAGATTAATTGCCGCGTGCGTAGCAGTCGCAAATTTGCACGATTCACCTGAGCCAATTACATTTAATTGATTCGGCGCGCCGACCAATTAAGCTGACTTGCCCGTTTGGCGCGCTGACGCCGCAGCCAGCGGAAACTAAACTACATTCTTGTTTTTACTTTCAGCGAAATTCTAAATTGGCCGAGGCGTGTCTCTATAATCTCTCGTCGCAATAATAATAATAAGTGGTAGCCAATGGACGACTTGCTAATATGGGCTGGCCGCGTATATGTGTACTACGCAGTAAAGTTACTTCTGACACGGACACGTAACAGCGCGCTTACGTAGATCGACGCTCACGCGAGCCACATCGAGAGTCGCGCAGAAACAAATCGCCTTTATTATTTTGCCCGCCGCGCACCTTCAGTGCCAACTTCTTTTTCACTCCGCCTGGGTCAAGGCAGGAGAAAGAAAAAATGCATTTTTAATGTTCGTCACACTTTTCGGTGATTTCGGCCTTGTCATTTATTCTCAATTACACTGATTGCCAGTTCATTGCGAGCATATTAGGATCTAGGATTATGACCTGACTTTTTGGGAATTAATTTTTTTCTAATTTAATTGGTTGCGTTTCTTACTAATTAATTAGAATTTTTGTTTTATTATTTATTTATTTTAATTTTTCTTCGCCTCCAAATTGTTTTTTGGTTACTCAAATTCTTCTTAAATCGTCTGGAGAGTTCAAATTTGGCCTAAATCCCCGAAATTCTCTGTAAATCCTTTTAATCTCGTGGACGAAATTCTGGAGGGGTCGCACCATAAAATATTGGGCCAAAATTCCTTAAATTGCCAATTGTACAGGAGCTTAAAGTTTGCGATTTTTTTTTAAAAAAGTTGAATTTTCTTGGAGGACTCAACCTTTTTTTGAATTGAGAAAATATAAAATGTCACGCTGTGACATTTCCCACTATTTTTAAAGTGGAATGATACTGGGCAACAGTTGAAAATTATTTAAATTGTTGGATGCCTTAAACAATTGACCGATAAACAATTTGTTCAACAATTTGCAATAATAAAAAAGGACCTTCCAACAATAAAAATTCAAATTTTACCAATTTTCTACAAAATTTACAGTGCTCGAACATATTTTCTTGGCATATTCCGATTCCTCTCGTCGAGATCTGTCCAACGGTGTATGCCACTTATTGGGGAAACTCTTGGTTTTGAAATTAAATCGGATTTCAAGTAAGGAGACAGCCATTACCATTTGAAAAGCACGCTAACTTTCCAGCCAATTTTCTCGCAAAATTACAGTGCTTCCTAGGTCAATTTAGGCTTTAACTGAATCCTAAGGGGCGAGGTTATGCATTGGCAACAAGCATTTTCCAGGCTTTTCCAGTATCATTCCTCTTTAAATTAACCTTAAGCCTGTAAATCAAAACCCAAAAAGAGTTATTTCCTGTTTTACTCTTTACATAAAATACTATCAAAACATTATACGGCAGTTGTAAAATCCGGCTGGAAAGTCACGAATTTGTCATACTATTGACTCTCGTGTTTATCCAGGGAAAACGTATCAATTTTTCACAAGAAACAAGCGCCATATAGCCGTGTGCCGTAGTTTTATCTGCTGTTTTGCATTTTATTTATTGCTGTTTTGTTGTTTTTCGGCGGTTGAGGAGAAGGGGTGCGCAAAAGTGGTGCCTAATCTCGGAGCCGCGAGTGTGGATGGTAATTGGAATGACCTCCTCTGCTTTAATGACGCACGACGGCCGCGCGCGTTCTCACAAAACTAATCGGGCAGATAGCGTGCCTCTAGTTTTGTTTTACCGCACAGCAGGAAAGAACGAACAGTCACCCGGGGGTTGCAGTTCATTTCGATTGTCAACAACAAGGGCGGAAAGAATCCGAGGAATTATGGAACGATTGCAGTTCTGGGGAAAGAAAAGCGGGTCAAAAGGGGAAGTGTAAAAAAGTACCAGAATTGCCACATGAAAAATCATCAGCAGGCTTTTGTTTTAAATTGGCATTTTAGTTGAAGGAAAAATTTAGCCAGATTTGTTAAATTTAAATAGCTTTCTTGAGAATTATGTTACTAGCCGGAATTTTTAAATAAAAAGAAAACACTTTTAACAATATAAAATAAAATTTGGGTGGCTTTTAATTATTTTAAGAATCAGATAAGTTTTAAACCGTCAGTTCTCGTAGTTTTAGAATTACTTATTCAGTATAGATGCAAAACACTGGAGCAGTAATAATTTTTATAAGGATGAATGTGTTATTACCGTTCTAGTTTAAATTTGTAAAAATATTGAATCTACATTAAATTTTCCTTGACAGATTAAAAAAATATTACTAATAATTTAATTTCCGTTTTTTCTTTTAATAAAATTAATAAAAATAAAAATTCGTTAACAGTTTTTAATGCGTTAAAAATTGCTTTTAAATTTAAATATTGCTGAAAAAATAAAGAAACTAAATTTAACTTAGTGAATCTTAAATTAAAGTTTAGCTTTCATTCTTTTTCCTATTTAAACCGTATTTTTGAAACTGCGTCGCCAAAGATTTCTCCCTAATTGAATGCGAAACACGTTGTCCAACACGAGCAATTTAGCTGTGTCACCCGAGAGGTGGTGCTCTCGAAGTTGAACCGCGGCCAAGCGTCCCTGCCTCTATTCGAAATAATTAAACGTATGTGCGTCACTTCGGTGTGGGTCGAGCCAATTTGCGACTATCCCTGAAGGAAAGGGTGCTGCGTATAATACGCGGTTCGATCTCTCGGCGTCGAAGGGTTAATTGTTGGCAAACAACGAGGGTCGGCACACCTTAATTGGCGGGCAGCCTCTAGCTTTAATTAAAAGCACACACACACCCGCTTTGACGCTCGCGTGTGATAAATTTATTCATCAAAGGCAAAAGCGAACAGCCTTTTTCAATCAGCGGCGCGTGCATTATGAAAAAATCGGCGTATAATAGGCTCGTGTAATTTGCATGGAAACATGCATATCTACGGACTTCCATGGTTCGAGCCACTTCACTTTTTACGGCCTTTCAGCGCTGAATACATTTTTACTGATTGCGCCCCACCAAATGGCATTTTAACCGATTCATTGATCGATTTTGGAAAGTAAATATATCAATTTTTTAATGAAAACCCTTGCTCTCCAGTTCTTTTCTATTTAAAGTTATTTTTAAAAATAATTCACCAGTTGTAAAAACCCTCAGTGTTGGAATCCGCCAACAGATGGCGCCACCGTATATTTTAGTAATAAATTTAATTTTAAGGCACTTCCACTGCGATTTCAGACTCAATCCTGTCAATGTACATTCTTCACTTAATTTGCTTTCTTTTGAAGTGCTGAAAACCAAAATCAGTCCAGCCATTCGCCGTAGAATCGTTGGAAAAGATTTATTAAGGGAAAAATTCACAGTAGCTAAATTGAGTCTGAAACCGCAGCGGAAGTGGATTAAAATTAAATTTATTACGAAAGTATATAGTTGCGCTATCTGTTGGAGGCATCGAACACTGAGGGTTTATGCAACTGGTGAATTTTTAAGGATATTTTTATTTTGACGTGCTGAAAACAAATTGAAACCTTTTTCCAGTTGCCACATTTTTCTTGCTTTCATTCCCCTCTCTTTTTAATTCAATGATATTATCTCTCTCTCTTGTACACTTTCTCTTACACGCGGCATAGGGAGAAATAACATTGAATCAACCGGGATTCCACCTAGATCCACCGGCATTGGTAACAGGGGTAAATCCGTGGTGAATCCGAACTCTAGCTTAAAAAATTAATTTCTTGTTTAATTTTGAATGTATTAAGGAATTGAAATCAACTGATGCAAATATTTTAAAATTCTTGGAAAATATTAAAGAAACGCTTAATTTTGTGATTTCAGTGGCTCGATCGGCACGTTGGTCGGGGAACGCCGCCTTCTCGGACGAGTGCCGGCAGGAGGCGATGCTCAAGTGCTCGGCCATCAGCGGTTCCAGTGATCTCAACTTTATCACAAACAAGCAGGAACTCGACCTCCAGTGCCCGTAAGTCAAACCAATTATCACTTGGCCAACTTCTCTTTCGAGGACGGTCTCTCGCTTGTGCAAACTTTTCCTCCAAAACGTAAAAGAGTGGGAGAGCAGAAAAGCCTTCTAAATATTTTCCTTGCTGAGCAAAAAACGAAGAATTTTCTCCGCGATGATTTTACTGAGTGTAGGTATGCATTTACGTATTCACTTTTTCAGTAAACAACCTTCACATACGAGTAATTATTATTGAAGCAGGTCGTTGACTGTTTCCATCTCGTTTATTTTTATTTATTTTAAAAAAATCCGTTTCAAGAACTCTCTAGACATTACACATCATTTGCAAAGATTTCCATAATTGATTTATCAACTTGCGAAACATGCAATCATGGAAGTACTGCGGCTTCGTCTCTTCTCATTTTTCAAGTGTATCGCTGCAGAATTTAATGAGGAGCGAGCGAGCGAGCGAGCGAGTTCATGAAGAGAGCGAAGGGGTTGCATTTCAATTAGTACACGTTGTTGATTATATTAATGAATCACGTCTGATTTTGCGCGCGCGGTTATTTGATGTGTGCTTACGTGCCTTGGGCCGATCGGCGGCCCGTCAAATTTTGTGCCCACAATAATAATCACATGGGCACACACACGCTCACGCTCTCGTTGCTCTGTTTGCCGCCCTCGACTGCAAATATGAGCTGTGATTATGAGAGAGAGCGAGAGAGACAGAGCTCATTGAAACACACCTCGCCTCTGCCAAGAAATTAGCAATCAGCCATGCAAATTCATGCGCCGCGTCAATTCCGCAGTGACCCTCTTATCGATTTCAATTTGCGCTATTAAACTGAATTGTGTGGAGTTGAACATGCTGAAAATGTTTGACTTCGGAAAAGTTAGTCCTGGTAATTGTGGGAAAACAGTGCGCACTGCGGAGGGCGCGGCGCTACTAAAAGCTGAAACACCAAATGTATTAAAAATATTTAGTTCAAGTTTAAAAAACTTTGTTATTTTATTTAAAATAAAAATTAAGATTTAATAAATTTATTTTGTTTTACACAATGGACAGTAGCAATTTTTTCAGAACGGAAAATTTATGCATTTATTTATAATCATGTCTTAATCAAATAAAAATGAAATTAATATTATTTCTGGCCACAGACCTGTTAATTCATATTATCACTACTTGTAAAATTCATCCGACTTTAGACAGAATGCACCAAAAATACAATTTTAATTCAGTTAAAAAGTTCAAAAAATACTAATACTTAAAAACAAAAATATTATTAGCTCTGAAAATGAAAAATTATTTATTAATGCATATAGCTGAAAATATTATGTTTGGTATTTCAATAGATTTCGATTTCATAAATAGATGTAAAAAATTGAATACAATTTATTTGTCAATTTCTTTTTGTACGTGTAATTTAAAACCGGAAAGTTCCATATTTAGCGAAGAAACAATCAAATAATCACCAATTTTAAGCCTAATTTTGATAGAAAAAACTCACTGCAAACCTTTTATAAAATTATTGTGTTTGTCTGAATTAACGTCACACAAAATTTTAAGTCATTCTGAAAGGAAATTTTTCACGTGTTTTAGACAACTGATTGCCGGCCTCAAGTGCATCGACAACTTCACCCTGAACTGTATGACACCTCAGGAACGCCAATATTTCATTCAGCTATACGCAGGCACAAACGCAGTCATCCAGGACCTTTGCGTCGAAGGAAGTTACCAAAAAGGTAAACAATAAAAAAATGAACTTTTTGTCCGCAAGGGATTATTTGGATTTAAGTCTAGGTTTTTTGAATGAGGAAAATATAAATTTGCCCATTCTAGTTGGATATTAAGAGAATTTAAGTGCTAAAAATTCAATGATTTTAGAATAATTTATTATTTCAATTAATTTGCTGTCCCAAAAGCCAGGCTAAAAAAATAATTTTCACCTGCCAAAGATGCCTTTTATAATTCCCATAAGTTGATGAGAAATTTTTTAATAAGGAAAATACTAATTAGCAAAAAGGAATTTGCTGTGGCCCATTTGCGGCGAACAGACCACAGAGCAAGTTGTCGCCTGTGTGTTCTTGGCAGTTTGTTCTTATTTGCAGCACAGGCTTTTATACAGATTAACGAACCACACGCGCAACACGCGGTAGCAGTCTGTGTTCTGCGCGGCAATTTCTTAATTAGATCATATATGTAATTCAATTACGGCACTTCTCACCAACAAACTGTCTTAAAACTAAATTGCACTATTTCCATTTTTTACGATAGTCGTATTGTTTTACAAATTTGACGCTTTTAAAAGATTAACATATAATCTTCCGTTCATTCCTGCGCTTCCTGGATTTTTTTTAATTTAATATCATTCCGAAAATTCTTCAATTTAAAAATATTTTGACAATTTTTAAATTTGCAGAGTTTTTGAGACACGCACCCTGCATACGTGACGTTCGATCTGATTTCGGCGTTTGCGCCCGCGACTACGAGGAAAAATTGCAGAGAATCAACGCTCAGGCCGAAAACCTCATGTCCTCTTCAAACAACGAGGCGCAAATGAAAGCACTCTGCTGGTATGTTTCCAAGAAAACCAATTCCAATAAAACATATTGAAGAATTATTATTCAATTTCAGTTCCTTCCAAACGTATGTGGGCTGTTCGCAAGACGTCGTTTCCACCAAGTGCGGCGCCGAGTCGGCAAACTTCACTCACCACATTTTCAACCGCATGGGCAACCCTTTTCTTGATGTGAGTATGAAATTTGCATTTTAATAGGCATCATCATAAATTGAATGAGTTAATTTAGATTTTTAACCTCTCTTGGCCCGACAATATAGATCCTCTATTAATCAGACCAATTTAAAAAGCAGGTCAGCTATTTGGCTCAGATTCTTTCGATGTTTAATTTGTCTTTTTTTCATTTCTGACAATTTTCGCGGGAGTTTGTTGCGAAATTTAATTATCGGTTCTTTAAATTGATAAGAATTGGTAAATTTTATTTAATTTAAACTTTGTACCAGCCGATTGCTAGTCTTTTCTGGTAATTAATTACTTTCTAGATAAAATTTTGACCCAAAATAGCCAATTTTGTTTGGCATAAATTGACATATTCATAGATTTTAAAGAAGATAATATTAATGATATCTTGGGCAATTTAATGTTTTTTCAAAGGTTTTTGCATAATTTATTTTCTGGACTTAACTGGAGCATTTTTATCTCTTTCTAGTAAAAATATTTATATAGGGCACCTTGAAAAAAATTATTGTAGTGTTCCACATATTTAAGAGCGTCAATATGGACCATTTGAGTGAAAATATTTCAAAGAATTTCATTAATTTCATGATTTTCATTAATATTTTTGGCGAAACTCTAAGTTAATTAATATTTTAACGCTATTTTTTTCATGTTTTTGCTATATTTTTGGTACAACGAAAAGCACAATCTTTTTAATAATATCTAGACAGCAATAATTGAAATCTAAAATTAAAATTTTTATTTGCTTCCAAAAAATTCTAGTAATTTTAAGCAATTTTAAATTTCAGCCCAAATTAAAATCACTGCATTTGGACCTAAAACCTGTCAAAAACATCCTAAACTCCTATCTACCAGTATTTATATTAAAGTTTTTTTTAAATAATTTTTTTTAAACAGGTTCTATGGCCAATATTTTTTCTTCAGCTTCTGAAACCATAATAATTTTGGAGAATTTCCTTGATGACTAATTTGAATGTTCTCTTTTTCCAGAAATACTGCAAAAAGTACTCGAACGACTGTCCAACGAGCTCTGGGTGGGTGTCCCGCGTGAGCCAGTGGCTGCTGGCCTCGAGTTTCGTGCTGGTGGCGCTGAGCAGTTGAAATTTGCGTGCGGCGTGAAAAGAGTGCCTTTTCGGAGGGCCGTTGGTCGCCTCTCTACCAGCCGCCAGCTCAATCGCACGCAGTCGTCCAAATGGAGAGGCGCGCCGGCCGGACAAGAGAAAGAAAGAAGGAAGGAAGGAAAGCTCCGAGCTGCATTATTCGCGTTTCCTCAGTGTGAATGTGATATAGGTTCCTCTTAGAATACAATTTTGTCCACGACCGAGAGCAGGAGGAGAAGAAAAATTAATTAATTATGCCGCAAAACAATTCAATATTTTATGTAATATTTATTGATTTTAGCGTAATACCTCTTTTTCAAGTTAGTACGTGTCTCATGCTATTAACTAATGCAAAGTCTGATTAGTTGTATCTCATATATGTATACATATTATTTCATTTTTGTCCAGGCCAGCGAACCGTGAAAGTATTTCTCGAAAAGTGTGAATTTATTTTGTCCGAACTCTACTCCAGGAAAAAGCAATTGATTAATATTATATTTATTGTGCAAGTAGCTGCTACTTTCATTGCTCACGCATCACAAACACACATGCAAAAAGATGAATAGGCGTCGTTGTGTTGTTGTAGATCGATATTATTCTCGAAATTGCTGCTGTATGAACATGTGTGCAGCACTGCAACGTCCTAAATGATATAATTATAGACCTCTTTTTTAATAAACAACCGAATAGACAGGATGTCCATCTGCTTTCATTTATTCAATGCATGGCAAGACCCTTGCACAACCCTTTCATGCGATTATATCATTGTAGCTTAATATTTAGAACAAGGTATTAACTAACATGACCTATTAATAATAAAATAAACAGATTAGTTGGCCATTTTGGGTTTCAATATGTTTAAAATAAATAGAAACGGGGGTTTTCCAAGTAATCCAATTGTTATAGATTTTAAATAAAGTCATGGATTAATTTTTGCAAACTTCAAAATTGAAAGGAAATATTAAATTTATATGACAAACTAGGAAGCCCTCCTCTTGGCATGACGTGTCTTCAGATCTTGATAAAATTTGGTGGAAACATTGCTCTAGTGGACCCTAAAATATTCGGGCAAAATCCCTGAAATGCCTATTTTACAACAGTTTGCGATTTTCTTTCAGCTGCAACTTCTGTTTTGAGTGAGAAAAATTTATAATGTTGCTGTTTAAAGTGTTAGAATTAAAAATCCCAAAAAACATGGCTAGGTTGATCAATCTCGTAGGTCGGAGGTCAGGGTCACTTAAATCAGGTGAACAAATTAAAAAAAATCCCCCATGGAGTAGTACATAAAAGCCTGATACTGGATGGTGGAACAACCTGTAAAAAATTGCATTTCCTTTTTTATTCTCTTTTTCAAGGGATTTAGACTTACGGCTGACAAGCGTGATATTTTTGTCCTTGAAAATTAAATCAATTTGCTCAGATTCTAGGCAAATTTGATTATAACTTGATAGATTAAGAGATTTGGGGAGGTCTGGGCCTGAGGTTGGAACTCACCCCCAGTCCTTGGGGATGGGTTTTGAATTTATAATTTAAAACACTCAAAAAATGACGTTCGTTGGCGTCTTTTCATTTGGTTTGTCGCTACCAGAAATTCAAATATAAATATATCTCGCACCATTTCTTCGTTTCCATACATTTTACTCTCATTCTAGAACTTTGGAGGGTACCTGTGAGAGAATTATTGGTTAAAAATCATTTAAGATGAACGCCATAATTAGTTAAATCGTTGCAAGAGTGTTAATTGAGTGCAAGCAAAGCACAAAAAGAAAGCGTGGGGTCTAAAGGCACAATTTTCTGGGTACGGCCTAGCAATCAGGTTTCACGACACGCTCAAGTTCGAGTGCAGCATAAATATTGGACGCATCATCAAAAAGTGAAAAACGAGCAACAAGGAAGTCAAGACCTATTAGCAGCGCCGAATATGTCCAATGACGGTGAAAAATACTTTCTATATTATAAAGTGTTTAAAAAACGAACATATGGTGTGAGATAAATTTTTAGAAAAGTTTATTTTCTTTGTCAAATTTTAATTAGTTCGAAACCCAAATCAAATGAACACTAAAGTAGTCTAGGTCAAAGAACAGTTTGGGTCATTTTATTGAAATATTTTGCGTTTTTCGTAAGTTTTAAAAGAAAGGAAATTTTTACAAATCTCAAAAGACCCTCAGCAGTTCTAAGGCACGTATGAACTTTTGTGGAAGTTTCAAGTAAATTTAGTTCTCATGAACTTATTCTTTAAAAATTAAAAAAGTTGGTATTTTTTTATTTTTTCAAATATTTGTATCTTGACCAATCTCAGTTTTTCAACGTTAGAATTGCAAAATTTCCAGATCATTAAACTAATTTTGATCTTTCCTGACGATCTTAAGGGTTCAGGTAGTATTCTCACTCCCCTTTTAATCCCGTTGATAATAGAAAAACGATTTCTTTTCGTAATAAAAGGCTCATTTCTCATTTATCACCCAAAACTATTCTAAATCACCAAAAAACACTCCAGGTCGTTTCTTCACAACTGGTGGGATGAATTTTTAACTCAGTGCCAGCCAGTGCCAGATTATATAATTATAAAATTTCAATGAAATTAAAGGTTCATGGCGTAAAATGAACTTTTTTAAATTTTAAAAAAGAAACTATTTTAGCCGTTCTGGATAAAATTCTGTATTTTGTTGTTTTGTAAAATCTAATAATATTTCCGAATTAAAACTCAGCTTCGATAAGGGAAACACACTTTCCCTCTATGCGATTATATAATTTGATCTATAAATAGAGCGTAATTATATATGACAAAATCAGTACGAATAAAAAATATCAGTTATCAATATTTTTTTAGTTTTTTTTTTATATTGTAAGATCAGCTCACCAAAATCAAATCTTTAAAGAGTTTACAGAGTCTTAGGATTTGTCAAATAATTATCTAAACCACC